>NC_069507.1:223966711-224236849 GCF_027579735.1 Bombina bombina
AATGAAGTTAACTTTCGGCCAGATTACGAATTTTGTGTTATGAGCGGCTCGGTAATAATTTGCAAGTTATTGTCACTGCTCACCTCCCTATAGTGCTGCTATTACAGGTTTGCAAAAAGCCGGCGTTAGCGGGCAATATGGCAGAGTTGAACTCCATACCGCACACAAATAGCTGGTTTTACGTGCTCGTGCACAATTTCCCCATAGACATCAGTGGGGAGAGCCGGCTAAAAAAAAGCCTAACACCTGCAATAAAGGAGCGTAAAGTTCTGTAACGCAGCCCCATTGATTCCTATGGGGAATTTTTTTTTATGTTTACACCTAACACCCTAACATAAACCCGAGTCTAAACAATCCTAATCTGCTGCCCCCGACATCGCTGCCACCTACATTACACTTATTAACCCCTAATCTGCCACCCCCGACATCGCCGTCACCTACCTAAAATTATTAACCCCTAATCTGCTGCCCCAATGTCGCTGCCACATACCTACACTTATTAACCCCTAATCTACCGCCCCCCACATCACCGCCACCTACCTACACTTATTAACCCAAAATCTGCTGCCCCCCAATGTTGTCGCTACCTACATTACCCTTTTTAACCCCTAATCTTCTGCCCCAATGTTGTCGCTACCTACCTACACTTATTAACCCCTAATGGGCCACCCCCCACATCGTTGCCACTATACTAAAGTTATTAACCCCCTATACCTAACCGTAAATCTAACCCTAACACCCACTAACTTTAACATAATTAAAATAAATCTAAATAAAAATTACAATTAATACCTAAATAATTCCTATTTAAAACTAAATACTTACCTATAAAATAAAACCTAAACTAGCTACAATATAACTAATAGTTACATTTGTATCTATCTTATGTTTTATTTCACAGGTAAGTTTGTATTTATTTTAACTAGGTAGACTAGTTAGTAAATAGTTATTAACTATTTACTAACTACCTAGTTAAAATAAATACAAAGTAACCTGTAAAATAAAACCTAACCTGTCTTACACTAAAACCTAACATTACACTACAATTAAATAAATTACATTAATTAAATACAATTAACTAAATAAACCCCCCACACTAAATTACACAAAATAAAAAATAAATTATCAAATATTTAAACTAATTACACCTAATCTAATAGCCCTATCAAAATAAAAAAGCCCCCCCAAAATAAAAAAAACCTAGCCTAAACTAAACTGCCAATAGCCCTTAAAAGGGCCTTTTGCTGGGCATTGCCCCAAAGAAATCAGCTCTTTTACCTGTAAAAAAAAAATACAAACAACCCCCCGACAGTAAAACCCACCACCCACACAACCAACCCCCCCAAATAAGATCCTATCTAAAAAACCTAAGCTCCCCATTGCCCTGAAAAGGGCATTTGGGTGGGCATTGCCCTTAAAAGGGTATTGAGCTCTTTTCCATTGCCCAAAGTCCCTAATCTAAAAATAAAACCCAATAAACCCTTAAAAAACCTAACACTAACCCCCGAAGATCCACTTACAGTTTTTGAAGACCGGACATCCATCCTCATCAAGCTGGAAGAAGTCTTCATCCAAGCCGGCAGAAGTCCTCAATGAAGCTGGGAGAAGTCTTCATCCAAGCGGCAAGAAGTGGTCCTCCAGGAGGGCAGAAGTCTTCATCCATACAGCATCTTCTATCTTCATCCTTCCGACGAGGAGTGTCTCCATCTTCAAGACATCTGGCACGGAGCATCCTCCTCTGTTGACGGCTACTGAAGAATAAATGTTCCTTTAAGGGACATCATCCAAGATGGTGTCCCTTGAATTCCGATTGGCTGATAGAATTCTATCAGCCAATCGGAATGAAAGTTGAAAAAATCCTATTGGCTGATGCAATCAGATAATAGGATTGAGCTTCAATCCTATTGGCTGATCCAATCAGCCAATAGGATTGAGCTTGCATTCTATTGGCTGTTCCAATCAGCCAATAGAATGCGAGCTCAATTATATTGGCTGATTCCGTGTCGGAAAGATGAAGATAGAAGATGCAGTCTGGATGAAGACTTCTGCCCGTCTGCTGGATCACTTCTTGTCGCTTGGATGAAGTCTTCTCCTGGCTTCATTGAGGAATTCTGCCCACTTGGATGAAGACTTCTCCGGCTTGATGAGGATGGATGTCCGGTCTTCAAAAAACTGTAAGTGGATCTTCAGGGGTTAGTGTTAGGTTTATTTAAGGGTTTATTGGGTGGGTTTTATTTTTAGATTAGAGACTTTGGGCAATGGAAAAAAACTAATCGCCTTTTTCAGGGCAATGGGGAGCTTAGGTTTTTTAGATAGGATTTTATTTGGGGGGGGTTGGTTGTGTGGGTGGTGGGTTTTACTGCTGGGGGGTTGTTTGTATTTTTGTTTTTATAGGTAAAAGAGCTGATTTCTTTGGAGCAATGCCCTGCAAAAGGCCCTTTTAAGGGCTATTGGCAATTTAGTTTAGGCTAGGTTTTTTTTTTTTGGGGGGGGGCTTTTTATTTTGATAGGGCTTTTACATTAAGTGTAATTAGTTTGAATATTTGATCATTTCTTTTATATTGTGTTTTTTAATTTAGTTAATTGTATTTAATTAATTTAATTTATTTAATTTTAGTGTAATGTTAGGTGTTAGTGTAAGACAGGTTAGGTTTTATTTTACAGGTAAATTTGTATTTATTTTAACTAGGTAGCTAGTAAATAGTTAATAACTATTTACTAACTAGTCTACCTAGTTAAAATAAATACAAACTTGCCTGAGAAATAAAAATAAAACCTAAGATAGCTACAATGTAACTATTAGTTATATTGTAGCTAGCTTAGGTTTTATTTTACAGGTAAGTATTTAGTTTTAAATAGGAATTATTTAGTTAATGATAGTAATTTTTATTTAGATTTATTTTAATTATATTGAAGTTAGGGGTTTTAGGGTTAGAGTTAGGGTTAGGTTTAGGGGTTAATAACTTTAGTATTGTGGTGGCGGTGACGTTGGGGGCGGCAGATTAGGGGTTAATAATATTTAACTCGTTTTTGCAATGCGGGAGTTCAGCGGTTTAGGGGTTAATATGTTTATTATAGTGGTGGCGATGTCCAGAGCGGTAGATTAGGGATTAATCATTTTATTATAGTGTTTGCGATGTGGGAGGGCCTCGGTTTAGGGGTTAACAGGTAGTTTATGGGTGTTAGTGTACGTTGTAACACTTTAGTTATGAGTTTTATGCTACAGCTTTGTAGCGCAAAACCCATAACTACTGACTTTTGATGGCAGTACGGATCTTGACGGTATAGGGTATACTGCTCACTTTTTGGCCTCCAAGGCAAAACTTGTAATACCGGCGCTATGGAAGTCCCATTGAAAAAGGACTTTTTGAAAGGTGCGGTAGTTACGTTGCTTTACGGCCAAAAAAGTGTTTTAAATAGCATTGCATAAGAAAAATTATAGTAAATTATTCCAGTGAATATAAATGATCTATTATAATATTATACAACAATAATATATTTTTTAATTTCAGGTGCATTATGCCTGTGCACTCAGGTAATTAATACGTTATATATCCACTTTCAGTGCCCAAAGGGTCGATATTACACCTATATTTTTTTTACTGCAACAAATATGCTAAAATGAAAGGATTCAGCAGAATATATATTCATCACAGTAAGCCCCTTGTGGCCTGACAAACATAGGCCTCTCTCCATTGAGGTGGTAAAGTTTGGAAACTGGTGGTAACATAATAAATTCTCTAAAGACTTTGAGCTTGTTGAGTTGGTAAAAATGGAGCTGTAAGCTACCGAAGTTGCCGGCAGCTAAAAGTAATTTACTGCTCTATTTTAGTACCAGGTTTCCATTGACGTATTTAGCTCATTGCATGCAGTTGCCCTTTTCATGTAGGTGTCAGTTAGCGTTGTGTTAACGCTTCCACCCGATGCCGGATTTCTTGAAAATTAATAGGTTACTATGGTAACCGACCTTACAATACACTCTATCACATATACGGCGCTGCATACAAGTGCAGCGCCTATATTTTCACTGTCGCTTGCGGTGAAGATAAAATCAATCACCTAACGCATGCGCAATATCTACATCTCAACCGCCACCCCCCACTGCAATAACTAATAAATGTTAATAAACTAACACCTAATCCATCAACCCCAATATCGCAAAGTATCTATCAAAGTGATTAACCCCTAAACCGCCACCCCCCACAACCCAATCTACCTATTTAAACTATTAACTCCTAATCTGCCATCCTCCCACATCGCAACTAACAATAAAAGTTATTAACCCCCAAACCGACATCCCTCCACATCGCAACTAACAAATGCATTAACCTCTAAACCGCCATTCTCCCACATCACAAAGTATCTATTTAAACTATAAACCCTACATCCGCTGTCAGGGAATAGATGAGTGACTTTATATTTACATACATACATATATGATGTAGAGAGAGAATTAATTTGTATGTGAAAATCTGGCTAATGTAAGTTGTATTAAATTCTGAAATTAAAATTTAACCCAAGCCAGTTGAATACACATAGGTTATCTGAAAAACAAAATCAAAGAGAAGACAGTTGTCTCAAATGAAATAAGGTCACTTCAAAGAAACTTTTGATCACTGCCTTGAAATGTATAATAATAAGATTTCCTATTAGATCACCTGAACCCCTGTAGTCAGAGAGATCGGAAGTCTGCAGTTTGAGATATATTTCCAGGATGGCCAGGAAATGTAAATGTCTATCATCTAAGTGTTAATTATTCCATACTGAGTTAAATATACAAAATCCTAGACTCCTCGTCTGAGTTAATGGTATCTAAGAAAGTCTTTTAAAACCTGTGTATTTTGAAAGCATAAGAATTAAAATTTTAAGTTTAACTTAAATCCATAATTGTCAGATATATGCAAAATATACTCAGGATTGGGTGAATGTATCAATATGTATATGGATCTGGGAGATGTGTCTAGCACCTAATATACCTTTTTAATATGAAGAGAAATTAATATATAACTGTATATTTAAAATGCATAACATCTTTGTTTTTCAGACATCTAATATACAAATGAGGTTCTAAATATGACTGGTATATACTGGTATATAAATGCCTATATAATTTTGCTGTGAATTATATCATATGTTTTTATACATTCAGCATTGGAGATGTACTAGATATGAAATATGATTCTATCAAAATCAAATAATAGTATAACTAATTATCAGCTGATATACAAATAAAGTCAAATATAAATATATCTATATTATTATACCCCTTATTTCCTAATATAAATATGTATTTAAAATACATTTTTAAAAAGATATTATAAGTAGAATTGTATGGAAGCATACATCAGATAGGTATATTCATTATTACGTGTAATTAAATAGTCACATATATGTTGACTAGATAGTTTATTAATACTGAGAATAATAAGTATATTAAATATATGTTTCATAAATATATAATGGAATATATTTTCCCTGTAGCTGAAAAATGGAACTACACTCCAGTTGCCTGTTGCCCCCTCCTGTGTCCAATATGAGAATTGCAGCCAAAGGTATTCAATTGGTAAATTGAATAACCAGTGGATTAGCCAATGAAAGCTAAGGGCATAATCAGAGATTTTTCCATTGAGTGATTTAGAATTGAAGGTGGAGTCAGTCACAGACAAAAAGACTATGCATAGAAGGGAAGGGACACAAAAAACACTTTGATTTGAGCCCTGGTTTGGAATAACTCTCTGTGTTTGTGATACCCTGTTTGCAAAAATACCTTCACGTTTGACTTTGGAAAACTCTGATTGAAAAAGCTGAACTATCATATTGGTTACTGGTAATGTATTACCAGTTGTTTTATGTTTTAAATTTTTTAAATCAGACATGCTATAGTTAAATTGTAGCTGTGATTTGTAAGTGTAATTTATAATTATAATTTACATTTTAGAGACCTGTGTAGTCCATAAATAATCATATACAGCACTAGGCTATTTACTGTTGAGAGGAAACAGTATTCCATATTGATAAATTCATTTTTATTTACTGTGTACTCTCTTAAGAATTGCACATACATTGGCTATTGTGTTGAATCGATAATTGTATAATAATCTCTGGATTTAAGTGAAGTATATTATCTTATATTGGATTGATAATAGTGAATTATATTTCCCTGGAAATTCCATTAGATTGTGGGAGTTTAAGGGACACTGAACCAATTTTTTTTTTCATGATTCAGATAGAGCATGCAATTTTAAACAACTTTCTAATTTACTCCTATTATCAAATTTTCTTCATTCTCTTGGTATGTTCATTTGAAAAGCAAGAATGTAAGCTTAGATGCCGGCCCATTTTTGGTGAAAAAACTGAGTTGTCCTTGCTGATTGGACAGCACCAATATACAAGTGCTGTCCATGGTTCTGAACAAATAATTTGCTGGCTCCTTAGCTTAGATGCCTTTTTTTTCAAATAATGATAATAGGAGTAAATTAGAATATTGCTTAAAATTGCATGCTCTATATGAATCATGAAATAAAAAATTTGGGTTCAGTGTCCTTTTAAGCTAAGGTTTCATTGTGAGAATTGAACAGTACAAACATTAAATAAGCTATATATATTCAATTGGTTAAACTTCTGGCTATTTATAAATTGTTCTAGTACAATTCATGTGGGATATTTGTTAAGTGATTCATTTTGAGTTAAGAGTAATTTATAGATGTATTATGTCCATACATGGAATAATAGACAATACATATAGAATAGGTATTAAACTAAATATCTCTATAGCCTGCTTTATATTTTAATATTGTATTGATACATTGATAGATATAACTGGTTATATGTGATATTCAGCTACGACATAAATATAATCAAGGTGTACATAAAGATTAACTGATCATAATTTAGGAATATTTTATATTGAGATTAAATATAATTTTTTAAGAATAATATTGTTGTCAAATTTATAGATATCTCAATAGTGATATTTTGGAGTACACTATAGAGATTTAACATGTTACTGGAGTATATTGACAAAATTCTGCTATATTAATTGCAGATATCGCTGACAATAATTTCATACTGCTATTAATTATTAATATTCAAAATAATAATTACAATACGTATCCCGTTGGTGGCAACTGCTGATGATAAATACACCAACATTACTGGAGGACACTCCTGAGACGTATCAACATTTTATTGGAGGCACAGCTGTAGATCATTACATCCTTATCACATTGATATAATATATTTTGTAGTAAGTAGAAATTATAAAAATGTTTAAAAATTAAAAAACTTTTTTTTGGTTTGTTTAAATTGTGTTAGTGTTTTAAATTAACTAAATACTTAGCTAAAATCACAATATCTATTACTAGAAGTGAATCAAATGAATCTGTACATAGTATTGAAATGTGTCCCCCAAGAGTACCCCTTACAAAGGCAGACTCCCTTAGAATGGATGCTATCGGCCACATCAGAAATAGATTTCTTTCCTAAGATATGGTGAGTCCAAGGCTTGAGCAATTACTGTTGAGAATATCACTCCTGGCCAGCAGGAGGAGGCAAAGAGCACCACAGTCAAACTGTTAAGTATCACTCCCTTACCCACAACCCCAAGTCATTCTCTTTGCCTTCAGTGCATGGAGGAGGTAAAGTTTAGGTGTCTGAAGAAAAATCTTGATTTCATCTACAAGCAAGTTTTGAGTTATAGCCGTATTCTACGTCATTCCTTGCAGTCGGGTAGTGGTGGCTTTAAAGCAGTTAGAAACTTGTAAGGAGGTACTTACAGAGTTTTCCTAACAATTGCTGCCCTAGTTTAGAAAGCCAGAGTTGGCTACTCTGTTCTTTCTTTTTCAAAGGTCTCTGTGAAGAACTGTGTATTCTCATACCTTGTAACTGTCTACATGCCGGACAGCGGAGCAGGTAGGTGCATTTTCTTCCAGTTGGGGAGACCATACACTTAACAAATTAAGACTCTGCTTTTTTATTGGGACATAGATAATCCTGTTGTATGGGTTACAATGGGGTATGAAGCAGGCACTGTAGCATGTGTGAGACTAACATTTAAACTCTTTTAAAAAGAAAGGGTAAAATGTTTTTTATAGGCTTTGTTTTCTGACACATATTTACTTGATAAAACAATATATGTTTAAACTGAAAGTGAGGCTGAATTTTCTATTTCAGCAGCTTATACATTTCCCCTTTGCTTTAAAATAAACCGATGCAACATTTTAAACTGTCTGGTTTGAAAAAAACAGAATTTATGTTTACCTGATAAATTACTTTCTCCAACGGTGTGTCCGGTCCACGGCGTCATCCTTACTTGTGGGATATTCTCTTCCCCAACAGGAAATGGCTCTGCCTTCCCCAGTCATTCGACCGACGTAAAGGAGGAATATTTGCATAGGAGAAATCATATGATACCGTGGTGACTGTAGTTAGAGAAAATAAATCATCAGACCTGATTAAAAAACCAGGGCGGGCCGTGGACCGGACACACCGTTGGAGAAAGTAATTTATCAGGTAAACATAAATTCTGTTTTCTCCAACATAGGTGTGTCCGGTCCACGGCGTCATCCTTACTTGTGGGAACCAATACCAAAGCTTTAGGACACGGATGATGGGAGGGAGCAAATCAGGTCACCTAGATGGAAGGCACCACGGCTTGCAAAACCTTTCTCCCAAAAATAGCCTCAGAAGAAGCAAAAGTATCAAATTTGTAAAATTTAGTAAAAGTGTGCAGTGAAGACCAAGTCGCTGCCTTACATATCTGATCAACAGAAGCCTCGTTCTTGAAGGCCCATGTGGAAGCCACGGCCCTAGTGGAATGAGCTGTGATTCTTTCAGGAGGCTGCCGTCCGGCAGTCTCATAAGCCAATCTGATGATGCTTTTAAGCCAAAAAGAGAGAGAGGTAGAAGTTGCTTTTTGACCTCTCCTTTTACCAGAATAAACAACAAACAAGGAAGATGTTTGTCTGAAATCCTTTGTAGCCTCTAAATAGAATTTTAGAGCACGAACTACATCCAAATTGTGCAACAAACGTTCCTTCTTTGAAACTGGATTCGGACACAAAGAAGGCACGACTATCTCCTGGTTAATATTTTTGTTAGAAACAACTTTCGGAAGAAAACCAGGTTTAGTACGCAAAACCACCTTATCTGCATGGAACACCAGATAAGGAGGAGAACACTGCAGAGCAGATAACTCTGAAACTCTTCTAGCAGAAGAAATTGCAACCAAAAAAAAAACTTTCCAAGATAATAACTTGATATCAACGGAATGTAGGGGTTCAAACGGAACCCCCTGAAGAACTGAAAGAACTAAATTAAGACTCCAAGGAGGAGTCAAAGGTTTGTAAACAGGCTTGATTCTAACCAGAGCCTGAACAAAAGCTTGAACATCTGGCACAGCCGCCAGCTTTTTGTGAAGTAAAACAGATAAAGCAGAAATCTGTCCCTTCAAAGAACTTGCAGATAATCCTTTCTCCAAACCTTCTTGAAGAAAGGATAGAATCTTAGGAATTTTTATCTTGTTCCATGGGAATCCTTTAGATTCACACCAACAGATATATTTTTTCCATATTTTATGGTAGATCTTTCTAGTTACAGGCTTTCTGGCCTGAACAAGAGTATCAATGACAGAATCTGAGAACCCTCGCTTTGATAAAATCAAGCGTTCAATCTCCAAGCAGTCAGTTGGAGTGAGGCCAGATTCGGATGTTCGAACGGACCTTGAACAAGAAGGTCCTGTCTCAAAGGTAGCCTCCATGGAGGAGCCGATGACATATTCACCAGATCTGCATACCAAGTCCTGCGTGGCCACGCAGGAGCTATCAAGATCACCGATACCCTCTCCTGTTTGATCCTGGCTACCAGCCTGGGAATGAGAGGAAACGGTGGGAACACATAAGCTAGGTTGAAGCTCCAAGGTGCTAGTAGTGCATCCACTAGAGTCGCCTTGGGATCCCTGGATCTGGACCCGTAGCAAGGAACCTTGAAGTTCTGACGAGACGCCATCAGATCCATGTCTGGAATGCCCCACAATTGAATTATTTGGGCAAAGATTTCCGGATGGAGTTCCCACTCCCCCGGATGAAATGTCTGACGACTCAGAAAATCCGCTTCCCAATTTTCCACTCCTGGGATGTGGATTGCAGACAAGTGGCAGGAGTGAGTCTCCGCCCATTGAATTATTTTGGTCACTTCTTCCATCGCCAGGGAACTCCTTGTTCCCCCCTGATGGTTGATATACGCAACAGTCGTCATGTTGTCTGATTGAAACCGTATGAATTTGGCCTTTGCTAGCTGAGGCCAAGCCTTGAGAGCATTGAATATTGCTCTCAGTTCCAGAATATTTATCGGGAGAAGAGATTCTTCCCAAGACCAAAGACCCTGAGCTTTCAGGGGTTCCCAGACCGCGCCCCAGCCCACCAGACTGGCGTCGGTCGTGACAATGACCCACTCTGGTCTGCGGAAGCTCATCCCTTGTGACAGGTTGTCCAGGGTCAGCCACCAACGGAGTGAATCTCTGGTCCTCTGATCTACTTGTATCGTCGGAGACAAGTCTGTATAATCCCCATTCCACTGACTGAGCATGCACAGTTGTAATGGTCTTAGATGAATTCGCGCAAAAGGAACTATGTCCATTGCCGCGACCATCAAACCTATTACTTCCATGCACTGCGCTATGGAAGGAAGAAGAACAGAATGAAGTACTTGACAAGAGCTTAGAAGTTTTGATTTTCTGGCCTCTGTCAGAAAAATCCTCATTTCTAAGGAGTCTATTATTGTTCCCAAGAAGGGAACTCTTGTTGACGGAGATAGAGAACTTTTTTCTACGTTCACTTTCCACCCGTGAGATCTGAGAAAGGCCAGGACAATGTCCGTATGAGCCTTTGCTTGTGGTAGAGACGACGCTTGAATCAGTATGTCGTCCAAGTAAGGTACTACTGCAATGCCCCTTGGTCTTAGCACCGCTAGAAGGGACCCTAGTACCTTTGTGAAAATTCTTGGAGAAGTGGCTAATCCGAATGGAAGTGCCACAAACTGGTAATGCTTGTCCAGAAAGGCGAACCTTAGGAACCGATGATGTTCCTTGTGGATAGGAATATGTAGATACGCATCCTTTAAATCCACCGTGGTCATGAATTGACCTTCCTGGATGGTAGGAAGAATTGTCCGAATGGTTTCCATTTTGAACGATGGAACCTTGAGAAATTTGTTTAGGATCTTGAGATCTAAGATTGGTCTGAATGTTCCCTCTTTTTTGGGAACTATGAACAGATTGGAGTAGAATCCCATCCCTTGTTCTCCTAATGGAACAGGATGAATCACTCCCATTTTTACCAGGTCTTCTACACAATGTAAGAATGCCTGTCTTTTTATGTGGTCGGAAGACAATTGAGACCTGTGGAACCTCCCCCTTGGGGGTAGCTCCTTGAATTCCAGAAGATAACCTTGGGAGACTATTTCTAGCGCCCAAGGATCCAGAACATCTCTTGCCCAAGCCTGAGCGAAGAGAGAAAGTCTGCCCCCCACCAGATCCGGTCCCGGATCGGGGGCCAACATCTCATGCTGTCTTGGTAGCAGTGGCAGGTTTCTTGGCCTGCTTACCCTTGTTCCAGCCTTGCATTGGCCTCCAGGCTGGCTTGGTTTGAGAAGTATTACCCTCTTGCTTAGAGGATGTAGAACTTGGGGCTGGTCCGTTTCTGCGAAAGGGACGAAAATTTGGTTTATTTTTAGCCTTAAAAGACCTATCCTGAGGAAGGGCGTGGCCCTTACCCCCAGTGATATCTGAAATAATCTCTTTCAAGTCAGGGCCAAACAGCGTTTTCCCCTTGAAAGGTATGTTAAGCAATTTGTTCTTGGAAGACGCATCCGCTGACCAAGATTTTAGCCAAAGCGCTCTGCGCGCCACAATAGCAAACCCCGAATTTTTCGCCGCTAATCTAGCCAATTGCAAAGTGGCGTCTAAAGTAAAAGAGTTAGCCAATTTAAGAGCATGAATTCTGTCCATAATCTCCTCATAAGAAGAATCTTTATTGAGCGACTTTTCTAGTTCATCGAACCAGAAACACGCTGCTGTAGTGACAGGAACAATGCATGAAATTGGTTGTAGAAGGTAACCTTGCTGAACAAACATCTTTTTAAGCAAACCCTCTAATTTTTTATCCATAGGATCTTTGAAAGCACAACTATCTTCTATAGGGATAGTAGTGCGTTTATTTAGAGTAGAAACCGCCCCCTCGACCTTGGGGACTGTCTGCCATAAGTCCTTTCTGGGGTCGACCATAGGAAACAATTTCTTAAATATAGGGGGAGGGACAAAAGGTATGCCGGGCCTTTCCCATTCTTTGTTTACAATGTCCGCCACCCGCTTGGGTATAGGAAAAGCTTCGGGGGGCCCCGGGACCTCTAGGAACTTGTCCATCTTACATAATTTCTCTGGAATGACCAAATTGTCACAATCATCCAGAGTAGATAACACCTCCTTAAGCAGAGCGCGGAGATGTTCCAATTTAAATTTGAATGTAATCACATCAGGTTCAGCTTGTTGAGAAATTTTCCCTGAATCTGAAATTTCTCCCTCAGACAAAACCTCCCTGGCCCCCTCAGACTGGTGTAGGGGCATGTCAGAACCATTATCATCAGCGTCCTCATGCTCTTCGGTATTTTCTAAAACAGAGCAGTCGCGTTTTCGCTGATAAGTGGGCATTTTGGCTAAAATGTTTTTGATAGAATTATCCATTACAGCCGTTAATTGTTGCATAGTAAGGAGTATTGGCGCACTAGATGTACTAGGGGCCTCCTGTGTGGGCAAGACTGGCGTAGACGAAGGAGGGGAAGATGCAGTACCATGCTTACTCCCCTCACTTGAGGAATCATCTTGGGCATCATTTTCTCTAAATTTTGTGTCACATACATCACATCTATTTAAATGAGAAGGAACCTTGGCTTCCTCACATACAGAACATAGTCTATCTGATAGTTCAGACATGTTAAACAGGCATAAACTTGATAACAAAGTACAAAAAACGTTTTAAAATAAAACCGTTACTGTCACTTTAAATTTTAAACTGAACACACTTTATTACTGAATATGTGAAAAAGTATGAAGGAATTGTTCAAAATTCACCAAAATTTCACCACAGTGTCTTAAAGCCTTAAAAGTATTGCACACCAAATTTGAAAGCTTTAACTCTTAAAATAACGGAACCGGAGCCATTTTTATATTTAACCCCTATACAGTCCCTGGTATCTGCTTTGCTGAGACCCAACCAAGCCCAGAGGGGAATACGATACCAAATGACGCCTTCAGTAAGCTTTTTCTATGGATCTGAGCTCCTCACACATGCATCTGCATGCCTTGCTTCCCAAAAACAACTGCGCATTAGTGGCGCGAAAATGAGGCTCTGCCTATGATTAGAGAAGGCCCCCAGTGAAAAAGGTGTCCAATACAGTGCCTGCCGGTTATTTAACATAATTCCAAAGAATAAAATAACTCCTCAAAGCTAAAAACTATTAAAAATGCTTATAAATCAATCGTTTTAGCCCAGTAAAATGTCTACCAGTCTTTAAAGCCCTTGTGAAGCCCTTTATTCTTATTTAATAAAAATGGCTTACCGGATCCCATAGGGAAAATGACAGCTTCCAGCATTACCAAGTCTTGTTAGAAATGTGTCATACCTCAAGCAGCAAAAGTCTGCTCACTGTTTCCCCCAACTGAAGTTAATTCCTCTCAACAGTCCTGTGTGGAAACAGCCATCGATTTTAGTAACGGTTGCTAAAATCATTTTCCTCTTACAAACAGAAATCTTCATCTCTTTTCTGTTTCAGAGTAAATAGTACATACCAGCACTATTTTAAAATAACAAACTCTTGATTGAAGAATAAAAACTACATTTAAACACCAAAAAACTCTAAGCCATCTCCGTGGAGATGTTGCCTGTACAACGGCAAAGAGAATGACTGGGGAAGGCGGAGCCTAGGAGGGATCATGTGACCAGCTTTGCTGGGCTCTTTGCCATTTCCTGTTGGGGAAGAGAATATCCCACAAGTAAGGATGACGCCGTGGACCGGACACACCTATGTTGGAGAAATGGTTATTTCTGGCATTCAGTGTACCAGGAAGCTATTTTTAGTGCCTCTCTGTGTTGCAGCAGTAATTTGAGCTCAGCCGTTTCGGTCACATGACGGGCATTACTTCATAAAGTTGTTTTTCTTCATTTCTGGGTGATCCGGTCTTAAATGGTAGCAGTAAGGCACCTCAGTAATTGAGGTGTGGGGTTGCCTGAGGGGAATTTTAGAAGTTTATTTGATGTTTATTAAATGTTTTTTCTTAACTTTTTAGCTGGGGATCGATCCTAATTTGGGATCAAATTTAAAGGGATTTTTTTTCCTTGGCTTATTTTAATTGAATATTAAAATCTTTGAAACTTATCTGTACAAGTTTATTTATGGTTTCACAATATCCTGATATGGAGCAAGAGCTTGCTCTCATGAATTCATGCTTATTATGTTTAGATGCACAAATTGCAGCTCCTACGCAATTTTGTTCTTCATGTGTCAAGAAAACCTTACAAAATAAAGTTACAATTTTGGAGCCTAATGTCTCTCAGGATGATGCTGTTAAAATAATACCTCAGCTTTCTCCTGCTAAGTCCCAAGCCTCAATGGCATCACATGCAGTGCCCTGTGGTTCCTCTATAACTCCTAGTGGAGTTTATTTAAAAGCAGAAATTGCTGCCCAGGTATCTTCAACGGTATCTGCGGCATTAGCTGCCATTCCCAGATTACAGGGAAAATGCAAGAGGAAATCTAGAAATTCAGAAATAAGGGGCCTGTCCTCAGTTCTGCTTCCCAAGATGCCCTTTCTCATAAGTCTGATGAGGAAGATACATTGGGACTTTCTGAGGTTGAAATCTCAGATTCGGGCAGTATAATTCCTTCTTCTGAGACTGAGGTGGTATCATTCAGATTTAAGCTTGAACACCTTTGTGTATTGTTAAAGGAGGTTTTAGCTACTTTAGATTACTCCAATACCCCTGTCGTTGTCACTCCTAAGAAATCTAGTAAACTGATTAGTTTCTTTGATGAACCTTCCACTTCTGAGGTTTTTCCTGTGCCGGACCATGCTAGGGAGATTATCTCACATGAAATGGAAAAAAACAGGGGTGTCTTTTTCCCCATATCCCATTTTTAAGAAAACGCTTCCTGTCGAGGACTCCATTAAAGACCCTTGGTATACTGTACTCAAAGTTGAAGGGGCCATTTCCACTCTAGCTAAGAGAACCACTATTCCTATTGAGGATAGCTGCTCATTTAAGGATCCAATGGACAAGAAACTGGAGGCTTATTTGAAAAAGATTTATGTTCATCAAGGTCTCAAATGGCATCCTGTGGTGTGTATTGTCACTGTAACTAGTATAACATCTTATTGATTCGATGCCTTGTCTGATTCTCTTCCAGTAGAGACTTCCTTGGATAAAATTCAAGATAGGATTAAAGCCCTTAAATTGGCCAATTCCTTTATTGTAGATACCATTTTACAGAAACTTCTAGTTTCACTGTCCTAGCCCACAGGGTGTTATGGTTGAAATCCTGGTCTGCAGACGTTTCCTCTAAAGTCAAGCTTCTGGCGATTACTTACAAGGGCAAAACTTGTTTGGACCCGGTTTGGCAGAAATTATCTCTGATATTACAGGTGGGAAAGGGTCTTTTCTACCTCAAGATAAGAAGAATAGACCTAAAGGTCATCAGAGTAATTTTTGTTCCTTTCGTAACTTCAGAGGAAAGCCTTCCCCTTCTTCTTCCAACCCAATCAGGCTTAGAAACAGTCAAAGAAACTAGCAAATCAGCATGAAGGGTTTGACCCTGATCCGGGATTAGATCAGGTGGGGGGCAGACTTTCTCAGTTCTCTCAAGCCTGGATATGAGATGTCCCAGATCCCTGGACTGTGGACATAGTATCCCAGGGTTACAAATTAGAATTCAAGACATTTCCTCTGAGGCAGATTCCTTCTCTCAAGATTATCTGCAGACTAGATAAAGAGAGATACATTCTTGAAATGTATACAACATCTTTCCTCCCTGGTAGTGATAGTTACAGTTGCAGTGCAGGAACAAGGTCTCGGGTTCTACTCCAACCTATTTGTGGTTCCCAAAAAAGAGGAAACTTTCCATCCCATTCTAGACTTGAAATGTCTAAACAAGTTTCTCAAAGTTCCATCCTCCAAGATGGAGACTATACGCTCCATTCCTTCTTTAGTACAAGAGGGTGAGTTCATGACAACCATAGACCTAAAGGATGCATATCTTCATGTTCCTGTTCACAGGGACCATCACAGATCCTGAGATTTGCCTTTCTGGACAAACATTTCCAGTTTGTGGCCCAGTTTGTCTAGCCACGGCTCCCAGAATTTTTTCTAAGGTTCTGGGGGCTCTTTTGGCAGTGATCCGTTCTTGTAGAATTGTGTGGCACCCTACCTGGACGACATATTGGTTCAGGCACCACCTATTCAACTAGCAAAATCTCACACAGAGATATTGTTGTCTTTTCTTCGTTCCCATGGATGGAATGTGAATCTGGAAAAAAGCTCACTTTCCCCTGCTACAAGAGTAGTTTTCTAGACATAATAGATTCTCTATTGATGAAGATTTTTCTGACAGAGGTCAGGAAAAACAAAATAATTTCCTCTTGCCTCTCTCTTCAGGCTTCTGCTCATCCTTCAGTGGCTCAATGTATGTAGGTAATCGGTCTGATGGTGGCTTCCATGGACATCATTCCTTTTGCGCGATTCCATTTGAGAGCTCTCCAGTTGTGCATGATCAGAAAATGGAATGGCAACCATGCAGATCTATCTCAGAGAATAATGTTAGTTCAAGGTCAAGAGATCCGCAGGTCATTATGATAGATGCTCTGGTGGTTCCTTGGGTTTTTAGGTTGGCATACCTGTTTCCTCCATTTGCTCTCCTTCCACGAGTCATTGCTCGTATCAAACAGGAGAGGTTGTCAGTGATTCTAATACGATCTGGTTTGCAGACCTAGTGGAGATGTCATCTCTCCCACCTTGGAGACTACCTCTGAGGAAGGCCCTCCTGATTCAGGATCCCTTCTTTCATCCAAATCTCATTTCTCTGAAGCTGACTGCTTGGAGATTGAATGCTTAATTCTGTCTAAGCGTGGTTTTTCTGAGTCGGTCATTGAGACCATGATTCAGGCTCACAAGCCTGTTACTAGAAAGATTTACCATAAGATATGGCGTAAATATCTTTATTGGTGTGAATCCAAGGGCTACTCTTGGAGTAGAATTAGAACTCCTAGAATTTTATCTTTTTTTCAGGAAGGCCTGGAGAAGGGATTGTCAGTCAGTACCCTGAAGGATCAGATTTCTGTTTTATCAGTTTTACTACATAAACGTTTGGCAGATGTACCAGACGTGCAATCTTTTTGTCAAGCCTTGGTCAAAATCAGGCCTGTCTTTAAGTCTGTTGCTCCTCCTTGGAGCCTTAACTTTGTTCTTAAAGCTTTATGGCTGGCTCCATTTTAGCCATTGCATTCCATAAATATTAAGTTGTTATCTTGGAAGGTTTTGTTTCTTGTTGCTATCTCTTCTGCTCGAAGAGTCTCAGAACTCTCAGCTCTGCAGTGTGATTCCCCGTCTCTGTGTCCTAATCCTTCTTCTTCCAAAGAATGTTTGTTACACAATTTGGATGTTGTTCGTGCTCTTAAATTCTACTTACAGGCGACTAAGGATTTTCACCAGTCCTCTGTCCTCTTTGTCTGTTTCTCTGGGAAACGTAAAGGTCAGAAAGTTAATGCTACTACTCTTTCTTTTTAGTTACAAAGTATAATTTGTTTGGCTTCTGAGACTGCTGGACAGCAGCCTCCTGAGAGAATTACGACTCATTTCACAAGAGCTGTTTCCTCTTCTTGGGCTTTCAAAAATGAAGCTTCAAATTTGCAAGGCTGCAACTTGGTCTTCTCTACATACTTTTTTCAAAATTTTACAAATTTGACACTTTTGCCTCAGCTGAGGCTTCTTTTGGGAGAAGCGGTGGTGCCTTCTGTTTAGGACTGCCTGTCTTGTCCCTCCCTATTTATCCATGTCCTTTAGCTTGGGTATTGGTCCCCAACAGTAATTACTCAAGCTGTTGACTCACCATATCTTAGGAAAGAAAAACAAAATGTATGCTTACCTGATAAATGTATTTATTTCCAGATATGGTGAATCCACGGCCCTACCCTTTATTTTAAGACAGTTGTTCTTTTGACTATAACCTCAGGCACCTCTACACCTTGTGTTACTCCTTTTTCTCCATTTTCCTTCGGTCGAATCACTGGGGGTTGTGGGTAAGGGAGTGATACTTAACAGTTTAACTGTGGTGCTCTTTGCCTCCTCCTGGTCAGGAGTGATATTCCAAACAGTAATTACTCAAGCCGTGGACTCACTATATCCGGAAATAAATACATTTATCCAGGTAAGCATAATTTTTGTTTTTAATATTTTGGGTGATTATTTATATGCTTACCACTAAGACCAGAAATATTGCTATAGATAATAGAATGTGGAATGAAACAAGTGAATTATTCCAAGAATTATTAAAAATTAATCAATGCAAGAATTCTAAAAAATGAGATGAGATAATACTCAAATCCTGGCCGCTTGTAATATGCATTAATGACGAACTGTCCACTTACCTTATAGAAAAGGAATGGCAATTACAGCAGCTAGGAGATGAAATTCGCTCATCACGCAAATGCAAAGAAAATTTAGAAACAGCCCAAAATAAAATTGTTACACTTAAGCAAGACATGGCCGCCTTAGATAAACATAACCAAAAACTACTCGTTAAAATAAAAAGCCAAAATGATCAACTCAGCAATAATTAGCCCCCCTCCATTAGTGATGGAAATAATGAAAATAATAATGAGATTATGAAAACCCTAAAAAAATTGTGAGAAATGAACTGCAGCGTATTAGGGAAGAAATTAAACAAAGGACCCCGAAGGCTCAGAATTATACTTCCCAAATAGGCAGTCACCTAATGTTTTAAATTCAGGGAATTTCTACACCTCAGAAGAAGAAGCCAGTTATTCTAGTGAGTCAGAGGGCGGAACCAGCTACCGAGATAGCCCATATAATAAAACACGTAAGGGATCTCCCCGTAGTAAACATAGGTAATATAGGGAGTGCTCCAGCCCATACAATAAGGTCCCTAGGAGAACCCAAAATGTACCTAATAAAGTGTATGGCACCCCTAAGATAGTTAAATTCTTAAGCAGTGCAGTACCTGTATTCTCCAAAAGGGGGACCACTTCTATAATCAATCACTTAGAGCAGTGTTTCCCAACCACGGTCCTCAAGTACCCCTAACAGGCCTGGTTTTCATTATAGCTGAACCAGTACACAGTTGCATTAATCAGCTGATCAGTAACCAACCTGCTTTCATCCATTTCACCTGTGCTCTATTTCAGCTATAATGAAAACCAGGACTGTTGGGGGTACTTGGGAAACACTGACTTAGAGGCCTATGAAAGTGCTTTGTCTATACTAAATGTTAATAATGAGAAGTCGAAAATTAAAATTCTGCCATTGGTATTTGATGCTAAACACCGGAAATTCTTTGCTTCACTAAAATATATGAATATTAACTCATGGAGTACAACAAAGCAACAGTGTAAAAGGGAGTTTTGGCAGTATGGCACCACCACCGCTGCTAAAGTGGCTGTATACAATTTAAAATATGGCACAAATCAAAGCCCAATCAAATTCCTTTCTACACTAAAAGGTGCTTACAGTATGGCCAAAAACAATCCCAAATTTGAAAGCTCAGAATTTGTCAATTTATTTTATGAAGCATTACCCTCACACATCAAAGTAAATCTGGCTAGAGACTTTGATGATAACTCTTCATTGGATTGGCTGATCAGAGAGAGTACACAATTATACTCTATTCAGCAGTCCAGTCAAAAGAGAGCAAAGGCTCAACCCTAAAATTGTGGCAGAAACCATGGTGTCACCGAGCCATCTAAATTTTGAATCCAAAAAGAAAACTTAAGCGGAAGTGGCCAGAGAAAACAGGCCTTCCCCACAAAGTTTTGAGTCTGCCCCTCCCCCCACCAAGGGCTGAGGCACATAATCCACAGGCTAATAGAAGGAAATATACTCAAAATGGGGGGCATACCCAAATAAATGGATGTCCCCAAAGATATGAATACCCAAAAGGTAATCGGTATCCCCGTAGAAGTAGATACCATAAGTGGCGCAGATACTCTCAGGATAACTAGACACACCAATTAAATAGTACACACCAGGATATTAACACCAGACAAGTTGAACCCCAAAGACAACCGCGTCAAGACAGACAAAATAGCAATGATTCTGAGGGATACCAAGAATCCAGGAATCCCTACCCTGGGGCATCAAAAAATCGGCCCATGGGTATAAATAATTTGTACAATCAAGTGGGTCCACTTAGTACGCAGCAACCTAACTCAGCAACCTAATAATACTTTTTAGGGGTACCGCCAGTGGCCAACAGTGTGCCACAGGCACAGGCATAAATACTCAGATATTCTCTGTGGGGAGAGGAATACCAAAGGGAATAATGAATGCTAATAATGATACTAATCAAATTCTCTTCTACAGCCCTGCGACAGAAGGCCTAACTGTGATGACAGGTGTCCCCAGTCTGGAAGTACTAATAATTCTCCTCTTTTGCAGTTCTCCCCTAAGCCTTATTCACACAGGTAAACGTTTGGAGCAAACCTCACCTGGAGAAGGGAGCCCTTACTGCGATGCAATATGCAGGAAACCTGTTATCCCTAATACAGAGGAGGCGGTGGGTAAGAATTATGCCATATTAGGTAACGTGGCTGATTCAGGTAACTCGTGGCGAAGCCCACAGATGTGTAATCATGCTAATTGTATGTTTGAAATGGTAAAAACTGTGGGGAGATATTATGTATTAGCTGAGCTCCAGGATTCAGTTACCAACCCTATCATGGGATTAAATGATACAGGATCTCAGGCAACTATTTTATCCTACAGGTACAACACACAGCTAAATGAGCTAACACCCCACAAGCCTAAACTCAGGGAATTTGATGGTTCATTAATAGGTGTTGCGGTGTCTCGAAGTCTGGGTCACTGCATGGTTAAAACAAAAGCTGGGAAACAGGGTAATAACACACCCTGTCATTATAGTTGATCTGCCCAATGATTGTTTAATAATTGGTATTGATCTTCTTAAGCGTTTAAGTACTGTAGTTAATTGCATAAATAATATTATTTGGCCGCAAGTCAAAATACCTATTAATTATGAGCGGTCCAGCATACCTCACACCAGACATAACTGTCATGTGGTGGAAGAGAAGCCAGATGCTGTCGAAATTTATTTCAGGAATAGCTCAGTACTTAAAATAACTGTCCGACAAATAGATGATCAGACTCCACTAAGTGGCTCTAATGGTCATACCCTTAAAATTGTGCCCGGGAAAATAGCCAATATTTCCCTAGACGGCAATGTATTAACCATATCTCTACACAAAGGAGATCCTAAATTCCCTAAAGGGGGCGATCACTCTCAATTCCTTGCAGAAATTAAGGAGGATTTATTTATCCCTGTACAAGTGCATGATCTTGGAAAAACCGATGCCTAGATTACGAGTCTTGCGTTAGCCTTAAAAAGCAGCATTGAGAGGTCCCAATGCTGCTTTTTAACGCCCGCTGGTATTACGAGTCTGGCAGGTACAGGTGTACCGCTCACTTTTTTTCAGCGACTCGAGCATACAGCAAATCCACTTACGTCAATTGCGTATCCTATCTTTTCAATGGGATTTGCCTAACGCCGGTATTACGAGTCTTGGAAAAAGTGAGCGGTACTGCCTCTCCTGTCAAGACTCCTACCGCATTTAAAAGTCAGTAGTTAAGAGTTTTATGGGCTAACGCCGTAACATAAAACTATTAACTAAAGTGCTAAAAAGTGCACTAACACCCATAAACTACCTATTAACCCCTAAACCGAGGCCCCCCCACACATCACAAACACTTAAATAAATTGTTTAACCCCTAATCTACCGACCGGACATCGCCGCCACTGTAATAAATATATTAACCCCTAAACCGCCGCACTCCCGCATCGCAAACACTAGTTAAATTGTATTAACATCGCCGACACCTACCTACATTTATTAACCCCTAATCTGCTGCCCCCAACGTCACCTCCACTATATTAAATGTATTAACCCCTAAACCTAAGTCTAACCCTAACCCTAACACCCCCTAAGTTAAATATAATTTAAAATAATAAAAAAAAATTACTACAATTAAATAAATTATTCCTATTTAAAACTAAATACTTACCTATAAAATAAACCCTAAAAAAGCGACAATATAACTAATAATTATATTGTAGCTATCTCAGGGTTTATTTTTATTTTACAGGCAACTTTGTATTTATTTTAACTAGGTACAATAGTTATTAAATAGTTATTAACTATTTAATAACTTCCTAATTAAAATAAGTACAAATTTACCTTTACAATAAACCCTAACCTAAGTTACAATTATACCTAACACTACACTATAATTAAACTAATTACCTAAACTAATTACAATTAATTACAATAAAATAAACTAAACTAAAGTACGAAAAACCCCCACTAAATTACAGAAAATAATAAAATAATTACAAGAATTTTAAACTAATTTCACCTAATCTAATCCCCCTAATAAAATAAAAAAGCCCCCCAATATAATAAAAAGCCCTACCCTATACTAAATTACTAAATTACAAATTACAAATACCCCTTAAAAGGGCCTTTTGCGGGGCATTGCCCCAAAGTAATCAGCTCTATTACCTGGAAAAAAATACAATACCCCCCAACATTAAATTGTACATAATTGTAATTAATTGTAGTTAGTTTAGGTAATTAATTTAATTATAGTGTAGTGTTAGGTGTAATTGTAACTTAGGTTAAGGTTTATTTTACAGGTAAATTTATACTTATTTTAACTAGGAAATTATTAAATAGCTAATAACTATTTAATAACTATTGTACCTAGTTAAAATAAAATCAAAGTTGCCTTTAAAATAAAAATAAATCCTAAGATGGCTACAATGTAACTATTAGTTATATTGTAGCTAGCTTAAAGTTTATTTTATAGGTAAGTATTTAGTTTTAAATAGGAGTAATTTAGTTAATTATAGTAATTTTATTTAGATGTATTTAAATTATATTTAAGTTAGGGGGGGGTGTTAGGGTTAGGGTTAGACTTAGATTTAGGGGTTAATAACTTTATTATAGTGGTGGCGACATTGGGGACGGCAGATTAGGGGTTAATAAGTGTAGTTAGGTGGCGGCAACATTGGGGCGGCAGAGTAGGGGTTAATAAATAAAAAGTAGGTCTGGGCGATGTTGGGGGCAGCAGATTAGGGGTTCATAGGGATAATGTAGGTGGCGGCGGTGTCCGGAGCGGCAGATTAGGGGTTAATAATAAAATGCAGGTGTCGGCGATGTCAGGGGCAGCAGATTAGGGGTTAATAAGTGTAAGATTAGGGGTGTTTAGACTCGGGGTTCATGTTATGTTGTTAGGTGTTTCATAAATGTATTTCCCCTTAGGAATCAATGGGGCTGCGTTAGAAGCTGAACGCTGCTTATTTGCAGGTGTTCGTTTTTTTGTCAGATGATTCTCCCCCATTGATTCTTATGGGGAAATTGTGCACGAGCACGTTCAGCCAGCTCACCACTACCGTAAGCAACTCTGGTATTGAGGTGAGATGTAGAGCTAAATTTTGCTCTCCATTCACTTTTTTGCGGCTAACGCCGGGTTTAAAAAAATCTGTAATACCAGCGTTGGCTTGAGTAACCGGTGAGAAAAAAATGCTCATTAACTCTGCACACCATTACCGACAAAAACTCGTAATCTAACAGCAAGTATGCTAAATTAAACTTAAAACAGGAAGCTAGCTACATAAGCGAAGGCTTATTAGCACAAATGGCAGATGCTAAAATGATTAAATATCTTTCTCCCCAAGATCACTATCCATAGGGAATAAATCAGTGAAACACCTGTTTTTAGTTTTGAATAATCCCCATAATCAAATATATATTGGCAATGATCTCTTGCATTGATATTCCATACAAATACATTTGATTAAACTTTGGCTTTGGAGCAGGTTAAAGGGGGACCCTGAGGTATCTCAGGATGAAAATGCAGCCCTGAAATCAAACCAGCAAATGCCATATGATGTGAATATGCAGGTGTCTAGTGATACCGTATTTCCTGCTGGGGCTGATAAATTTCTTTTACCCTTACAGGTAAAAGGGGGTCAGAAGTTAAAAACTTCTGAAGCACTAATATGCATCTCCCAGAGAATCCAAAATATGGGTATAAAATTGACCCATACTCCTATGGTAAATATTGAAACTATTCCAATACATGTTATTGTACATAACCTGATCCCACAGGATATCACCTTATCAAAGGGAACTACTATAGGATATGCTCTGGAATACAGTTATTATACTTTCGGATTCCAGAATAATGTAATTGGGCTAATACCTGAGGGCTATTTAACTGAGGAACAGTTAATAGAACAATCATTCACATCCATGCCAGAAGGATTATTTACAATTCACTCTACTTACCCTTTCAGCTCAGAGGAAGGCATCTGTAAAATTGAAGAAGCCTCCCTGGTATTTGATCAACAAGAATATCCAGAGTCATGGGGTAATGTAAATTATAATCAAGGAGACCTCACCTCTAGGCTTGAAGAAGCCTATGAGATAGGAAAACCTGAAATCTTTCCAGGATTTCAGCAAATAGTCGAAGAGCAAAATTTTGTTAGCTAATGGCTGTTCCAGTGATGATGAACGCCAATAGACAAGAGAACTCCTGATGGAATACCAGGATATTTTTGCTAGGGATGCTTATGACTGTGGAACTACAGGCCTACACATTGCAAGAATCCAAACAGATCGCAATGCCCCTCCTGTATTTGTTAAACAATACAGACTCCCTTTAGCCTCATATGATTCTCTTGCAGAAACCATAAAGAACTTGGAAGAACGGGGTATCATCAGACAGGTGCATAGCTCTTATATTAATCCTATTCTAGATATCCTTAAGCCCAATGGACAATGGTGTTTGTGTGCTGACTTAAGACAGCTAAACAAACGGTGTACATGTCTGGCTGGCCTGTGACCAGTGCTTAGCACAGATGCAGGGATCTAAGATATTCACTGCCAATACGCATTCCAAAGACTTCCGTTGCAATACATAAATTTAGGAAATGAATTTGCTGTATTCATGCATAAGGCTATGCCTGATGCACTAGAAAGGGGAACATTATCTTATGTTGATGGTGTGTTAATCAAAAGCACATACTTTGAAAAACACAACACAGAGCTTAAACATGTCCTCAGCCAAAGTAAAAGGGCAGGTGTCAAATTATCCCTACAAAAAGCCCAATGTTGCTGCACTCATGTCAACTTCTTGGGACATTAAGTTACTTCTGAAGGGTTAAATCCTCAGAAGAAAAAGGTTGAAGCCATAATAAATGCTAGAATCCCACTAATTTAAAGGAATTAAGATCATTCCTGGGTATGACAAATTATTCTCGCAAATTTATTGATAATTATGCAGAATTAGCTAAACCCCTGCTACATCTTCTAAAGAAGGGTGTGATATGGCACTGAAGTGAGACTCAAGAGACAGCCATAAGAGAGCTGAAGAAAAAGCTTGCTAAAGCACATTGCTTAGCTTACCCTGAAGGCGGTAAACCTTTTTACCTAGAGACAGGTTACACAGAGTGCTGCATGTGTGCTATATCAAAAACATTATAATTTAAGCAGTCATTGCTTATGCGAGCAAAACTTTATCCCCAGTAGAAATAAAATTTAGTGATTGCGAAAAGGCCCTCTTATCTACTGTATGGGCTCTACTAAATTTCCGCAGCTACATACAGGGCGAGAAAATTATTGTAGAAACGGCACACCAGCCTTTGCTATATTTGCAAAGTGAGAAAATAAGAGATGGAAAACTGTCCAATAGCCTCATAACAGCTTGGATTCTTTCCTTACAAGGCTGGCCATTAGAAATTTGCTATAAGCAAAACGAAAAGAATCCAGTCACACAGGGGCTTGCTGAGCTCCCCGACTGTCCTGGGGAAGAGTTAATAGAAGATGATTTCCTGGTGGAAAAATTGCTTTCCCCATAAAAAATATACGAGGACCATTGTCAAACATTACCTTGGGTGTATGTTGATGGAGGTTCTTACCATGCCACTATTGATAAGGAGCGCTGATTAGTCACTGGCATTGGGATAGCTTGGGCAAATGGATTCCCAAATATTTCTTTAGGATTCAACATTGACTAAGATCCAGTCAAGTAGCAGAGATCACGTCTATTCTAAAAACTATTGAAATGGCTATTGAACAAGGTATTCATGAATTTGTGATCATTACTGACTCAAATTATGTGCGTGGCAGTTTTGTTGAATACCTGCCAACCTGGAAAAGTAATGGCATGCAGAAAACTAACCATTCAAACATGGTAAGTTGTTCTGCGAGATTGCTAAATTAGTGGTTTCTAATGGGTTAACCATACACTGGAAAAAGACCAAGGGTCATTCCAGAATTTAAGGTCCTGATAAGGAAGGCAATGATCTTGCAGATTCATTAGCCAAACAAGGAGCCATAACTGGAGAGCTCCTTAATATTGACCACTTAATGGGTGCAATTAACGTAGAAGCCATTACCAGAAACCAGGCTAAACAACAAAATGAGCCTGACCTGGTACAATGGAATCCGATCTCTCCTAGTGAGGACCTGATCACTAGTAAAAAAGAAGACCCTGTTATAGGCATTTCCTATAAACATATAGAAAATCCTGAAAAAAACCCATCTCAAAAGAGGACTCTATTGGTAAGGAAGAATATTAATGAAGTTGAAATCACAATTAAAATTACAGGATAATTTGTTAATTAGAACCTCCAAAACAGATATCCAACAATAGGTGGTACCTACCCAGTTCAGGGGTCTCATGCTTCAACATGCCCATGATGCTCCCACATCTGGCCATCGAAATATTGCGTGACTATGCCTTTTGGCCGCATATGTTGAAGGATGTTCAAACCTACTGTCAAAGTTGTTTAATCTGTCCACAGTTCCAACCCACTGCGCCAACGCATAGAGCAACATTGCAGAAAAGGGGGATGGAAATGCCATGGTCAGATATACAAATTGATTTTATTGGTCCAGTGACTAGGTCATCAAGAGGTAACAGATACATGTTGACAGTAACAGGCCTATTCACTAAATGGGTAGAGTGCATCAATGCACCTAATAATAGTGCTGAAACATGTGCAGCATTGCTCATTAACCATGAGTTTTCTAGATTTGGCTTACCCCAATGAATGGAATCTGATTGGGGGACCCACTTCACTAGTGAAGTGATGACAAAAATGTGGAAAATACTAGGGGTTAAAAGAAAGCTCCATATTGCATATAGAGCTGCCTCTAGTGGTGGCGTAGAGCGTTACAACCAGTCCATTGTGAAAATACTCAAAAGGTTTGTGAGTGAAACAGGTAAGGACTGGGATGTAAAATTACCTCTAGTCCTAATGGCATTAAGAGCAACACAAAGTAGTGCTACTAAGATGTCACCTAACCTTTTGAACTGATGACTGGTAGAAGAATGGTTCTACCTCAACATTTACTGTACCATACATCAGACCAGAACCTAATAAATGATGCTACCACACATCAATATGTGAAAAATTTAAGAAAGCATCTGCAATATGTTTTTGTATTTGCTCAAAGGAACATAGAGAAGTCTGCAATTGCTGCTAAAACTTATTATGATCGCAAAACTTCCAAAAAGGAATATGAAATCAATGATAAAGTTTATCTTTATAACTTTGGGAGAGATCAAGTTAAGGAGAAGAAATTTCTTCCATCATGGAAGAGTCCTATTGTCATTACTAACAAAATATCTCCAGTTGCCTACAAAATTAGGATCCCTAAAAATGATACTTTTATCGATAAATGGGTCCATGTTAATCGGTTGCGTGCCATCCTAGGTCCCAACTTCAAGTCATAGAGAGAGAATGAAAGGTCATTTTCTCAAGCACACTAAGGAAGTGGTGTAGTTTAAAGATGAATGAGAGATCTAGCAAAAGAGCATAAATATGAGGATTGAAAAATAACGGACTCTCTTCTTAGTAAGATTGTCTATAATGTATTCTGTCAGTACACTCACCAATTATCACTGGATTTCAATCCATTCCAATACATGTGTCCCACATATCTTAAAATGGAAAGGGGGATTTATGTCAGGGAATAGATGAGTGACATTATGTAATATATATATTTACATACATACATATATGATGTAGAGAAATAATTAATTTGTATGTGATAATCTGGCTAATGTAAGTTGCATTAAATTCTGAAATCAAAATTTAACCCAAACCAGTTGTCAGTTGAATACACATAGGTTATCTGAAAAACACAATCAAAGAGAAGACAGTTGTCTCAAATGAAATGAGGTCACTTCAAAGAAACATTTGATCACTGCCTTGAAATGTGTAATAAGATTTCCTATTAGATCACCTGAACCCCTGTAGTCAGAGAGATCGGAAGTCTGCAGTTTGAGATACATTTACAGGATGGCCAGGAAATGTAAATGTCTATCATTTAAGTGTTAATTATTCCATACTGAGTTAAATATACAAACTCCTAGACTCCTCGTCTGAGTTAAAGGTATCTAAGAAAGTCTTTTAAAACCCTGTGTATTTTGAAAGCATAAGAATTAAAATTTTAAGTTTAACTTAAATCCATAATTGGCAGATATATGCAACATATACTCGTGATTGGGTGAATGTACCAATATGTATATGGATCTGAGAGATGTGTCTAGTGCCTAAAATACCTTTAATATGAAGGGAAATTACTATATAACTGTATATTTAAAATGTATAACATCTTTGTTTTTCAGACAGCTAGCATACAAATGAGGTTCTAAATATGACTGGTATATAAATGCCTATCGGCTTTATTACGAGCTTTGTGGTATGAGTGAAAAAGCAGCATTAAGGCTCATAACACTGCTTTTTCACTACTGCTGGTATTACGAGTCTTGCAGGTTTAGGGGCACCGCACACTTTTTTGACCTTAAGGCAAATTAACTTACGCAATTTGCCAAAAAGTGAGCGGTACAGCCTATCCCGCAAGATTCGTAACGCAATCTAAAGTCAGTAGTTATGAGTTTTCTGTTACAAAGCCGTAGCATAAAACTCATAACTAAAGTGCTAAAAAGTACACTTACACCCATAAACTACCTATTAACCCCTAAACCGAGGCCCTCCCGTATCGCAAACACTAAAATAAAATTATTAACCCCTAATCTGCCGCTCCTGACATCGCCACCACTAGAATAAACATATTAACCCCTAAACCACCGCACTCCCGCCTCGCAAACACTAGTTTATCAATCCTATTAATAGGATTGAAGCTCAATCTTATTGGCTGATTGCATCAGCCAATAGGATTTTTTCACCTTTAATTCCAATTGGTTGATAGAACTCTATCAGCCAATCGGAATTTAAGGGATCCAATCTTGGATGACGTCACTTAAAGGAACCTTCAATTGGAAGACTTCGATTGAAGAGGATGCTCCGGGCCAGATTGAAGATGGACCCACTCTGCGCCGATTGATGAAGATAGAAGATGCCGTCTGGATGAAGACTTCTGCCCATCTGGAGGACCACTTCTGCCGGCTTGGATGAAGACTTCTCCCAGCTTCGTCGAGGACTTCTTTCTGCTTCACTGAGGACTTCTCCCGGCTTCATTGAGGATGGATGTCCGGTCTTCAAAACTGTAAGTGGATCTTCGAGGGTTAGTGCTAGGTTTTTTTAAGGGTTTATTGGGTGGGTTTTAGTTTTAGATTAGGGTTTGGGTAATTGAAAAAGAGCTAAATGCCCTTTTAAGGGCAATGCCCATCCAAATGCCCATTTCAGGGCAATGGGGAGCTTAGGTTTTTTTAGTTAGGATTTTATTTGGGGGGTTAGTTGTGTGGGTGGTGGGTTTTACTGTTGTGGGGGGTTTGTATTTTTTTTACAGGTAAAAGAGCTGATTTCTTTTTTTATTTTGTGTAATTTACGGTTTGTTTGTTTTTGTTATTTAGGTAATTGTATTTTATTTAGGTAATTTATTTAATTGTAGTGTAAGGTTAGGTGTTAGTGTAAGACAGGTTAGGTTTAATTTTACAGTTAAATTTGTATTTATTTTAGCTAGGCAGTTAGTAAATAATAACTATTTACTAACTAGTCTACCTAGTTAAAATAAATACAAACTTGCCTGTAAAATAAAAATAAAACCTAAGCTAGATACAATGTAACTATTAGTTATATTGTAGCTAGCTTAGGGTTTATTTTAAAGGTAAGTATTTAGTATTAAATAGGAATTATTTAGATAATGATAGCAATTTTTATTTAGATTTATTTTAATTATATTTAAGTTAGGGGGTGTTAGGGTTAGGCTTAGGTTTAGGGATTAATAAATTTAGTATAGTGGTGGCAACATTGGGAGTGGCAGATTAGGGGTTAATAAATTAAGGTAGGTGTCTGCAATGTTAGGGGCGGCAGATTAGGGGTTAATAATATTTAACTAGTGCTTGTGATGCGGGAGTGCAGCGGTTTAGGGGTTAATATGTTTATTATAGTGGCGGCAATGTCCTGAGCGGCAGATTAGGGGTTAATAAGTATATTGTAGGTGTCGGCGATGTCGGGGGCGGCAGATTAGGGGTTAATAAGTGTAAGATTAGGGGTGTTTAGACTCGGGGTTCATGTTAGGGTGTTAGGTGTAAACATAAATTTGTTTTCCCCTTAGGAATCAATGGGGCTGTGTTACGGAGCTTTACGCTGCTTTTTTGCAGGTGTTAGACTTTTTCTCAGCCGGCTCTCCCCATCGATGTCTATGGGGAAATCGTGCACGAGCACGTAAAACCAGCTTACCGCAGCGCTGGTATTGGAGTGCGGTATGGAGCTCAATTTTGCTCTACGCTCACTTCTTGACTGATAACGCCGGGTTTATGAAAACCTGTAATACCAGCGCTGTAGGTAAGTGAGTGCTGACAATAGCGTGCAAGTTAGCACCGCACCCCTCATAACGCAAAACTCGTAATCTAGCCGTATGTACTTTGTGCTGTGAATTATATCATATGTTTTTATACACTCAGCATTGGAGATGTACTAGATATGAAATGATATGATTCTATCAAAATCAAATAATAGTATAACTAATTATCAGCTGATATACAAATAAAGTCAAATATAAATATATCTATATTATTATACCCCTTTTCTCCTAATAGAAATATGCCTTAAATATTTATTTTTTTAAAGATATTATAAGTAGAATTGTATGGAAGCATACATCAGATAGGTATATTCATTATTATGTGTAATATATATATATATATATATATATATATATATATATATATATATATATATATATATATATATATATATATATATATATATATATATATATATATGCAACACACAGAGAAAACCCAGCACTCACTTACAAGCTCTCAGCTAAGATTTAAAAGCAAAAATAGAAAGGTTAGTTACCGCATTTGGCCAAATGGGACAAGCCCAGGTACCTCGTCAAGGTCCTTTCCAATGCCTGGGACCCTAAAACAGCCACACAATGCAAGCTCTCAAATCCAAACAAACTGGGAACAAGGTAAGGATGCACAGGCATATCTAATCACCCTAGACATATACAAAACACGGAAGGGAACTGCACTCTCATACCGGACCGGGTACACATCCTATGACCCTGCAACATGCTCAGCCCTGGGTGCCACTGGCACTCAAAGGAAGCTGTGCTGTCCCCAGAGTCACAGGCAGTTAACCCCAGACAGGTCTGGGTGCAAGAACCATAGGGAAAATTACAAAACAAATTAATACAACACACAGAGAAAACCCAGCACTCACTTACAAGCTCTCAGCTAAGATTTAAAAGCAAAAATGGAAAGGTTAGTTACCGCATCTGGCCAAATGGGACAAGCCCAGGTACCTCGTCAAGGTCCTTTCCAATACCTGGGACGCTAAAACAGCCACACAATGCAAGCTCTCAAATCCAAACAAACTGGGAACAAGGGAAGGGTGCACAGGCATATGTAATCACCCTAGACATATACAAAACACGGAAGGGAACTGCACTCTCATACCGGACCGGGTACACATTCCATGACCCTGCAACATGCTCAGCCCTGGGTGCCACTGGCACGCACAGGAAGCTGTGCTGTTCCCAGAGTCACAGGCAGTTAACCAGTTTGTTTGGATTTGAGAGCTTGCATTGTGTGGCTGTTTTAAGGTCCCAGGTACTGGAAAGGACCTTGACAAGGTACCTGGGCTTGTCCCATTTGGCCAGATGCGGTAACTAACCTTTCCATTTTTTATTTTAAATCTTAGCTAAGAGCTTGTAAGTGAGTGCTGGGTTTTCTCTGTGTGTTGTATTAATTTGTTTTGTAATTTTCCCTATGGTTCTTGTACCCAGACTTGTCTGGGGTTAACTGCCTGTGACTCTGTGGACAGCACAGCTTCCTTTGAGTGCCAGTGGCACCCAGGGCTGAGCATGTTGCAGGGTCATTGGATTTGTACCCAGTCCGGTATGAGAGTGCAGTTCCCTTCCGTGTTTTGTATATGTCTAGGGTGATTACATATGGCTGTGCACCCTTCCCTTGTTCCCAGTTTGTTTGGATTTGAAAGCTTGCATTGTGTGGCTGTTTTAGGATCCCAGGTATTGGAAAGGACCTTGACGAGGTACCTGGGCTTGTCCCATTTGGCCAGATGCGGTAACTAGCCTTTCCATTTTTGCTTTTAAATCTTAGCTGAGAGCTTGTAAGTGAGTGCTGGGTTTTCTCTTTGTGTTGTATTAATTTGTTTTGTAATTTTCCCTATGGTTCTTGCACCCAGACCTGTCTGGGGTTAACTGCCTGTGACTCTGGGGACAGCACAGCTTCCTGTGAGTGCCAGTGGCACCCAGGGCTGAGCATGTTGCAGGGTCATGGGATGTGTACCCGGGCCGGTATGAGAGTGCAATTCCCTTCTGTGTTTGTATATATATATATATATATATATATATATATATATATATATATATATATATAAAAATACCTTCCACTGTACCGTGTTGCCCTCCTAGGGACAGCTGCCTGGGTGCAGAAATGAATTAGATATTCTTTGCAAATGAATGCACTCACAGGTCTTTCTCAAGGTGAAAAAACAAAGCTTTCTTTAATGTAACGTTTTCAGGGATATCTTCCCCTTCATCAGCATAACATAGTGAGAACAAACAAACAAATTTATACACATGTGTACAATCAATTAACAATTCATACCTGTGTCCACTCAGTGAAAATTTCATACCTGTGTCCACTCAATTTTCACTGAGTGGACACAGGTATGAATTGTTAATTGATTGTACACATGTGTATAAATTTGTTTGTGTGTTCTCACTATGTTATGCTGATGATATACATATATACAGGTATACACTTTACAGCACTTCACTTTACAGCGCTTCACTTTACAGCGCTTCACTAATACATTGCTTTGTGAAGCTGAAGTTCAACCTCCAAGGATTTTAAAACAGTGCTGTAATCTTCGTGAGATTGCGAGAAAAGTGACTGGCACCATTTTGTTATGCACAGTTCACTCTGTTTACAGCATTACAGTGCAATCTGTGTCTCAGTGTTATTGTCTGGCAAATTTAAGTACAGTAATTGTCACTATTTTACAGGTACAGTATTTATTGAATACTAATTGAATACTGTGCTGTGCTAGTGTTAAACTAAACATAGCACTATTGCACCCCCTAATATATGTTAGTTCAAACATGTTTTCAAGTTTTTAAACACACTGGCAAGTGAAAATAAAGCTAAAACTGCACTGTTTCACTTTAAGGCAGTTTTCACTTTACAGCAGGGCTCCGGTTCCTAACCCGCTGTATGAACGGGGTATACCTGTGTGTATATATAGCCAAATCTTCAAAGGGGAGGTATATGCACTCTCCCCAACTTCCAACATCCGCCAGGGTGCTCTGTAGGAATAATCATAGAGTAGATAAAAGGAAGTACTCACTGGACTTCAGCAGTCTTAGAACCAAAAGTAATCTATTTGTGATGTTTCGCGACCATAAACGTCCCTTCCTCTGACCTGTGTGTGTGTGTATATATATATATATATATATATATATATATATATATATATATATATATATATATATATATATATATATATATATATATATAAAATAGATATAGAATACCCAATGTCTAGTCTTAAAATGTGCATGGATAGTTAAATTTAATAGTCACAAATGTGTTGATCAGATAGTTTATTAATACTAGGGAAAAATATGTATATTAAATATAAGTTTTAAAAATATATAAAGGGAATATATTTTCCCTGTAGCTGAAAAATTGAACTACACTCCATTTGCCTGTTGCCCCCTCCAGTGTCCAATATGAGAATCGCATCCAAAGGTATTCAATTGGGAAATTGAATAACCAGTGGATTAGCCAATGGAAGCTAAGGGCGTAATCAGAATTTTTCCATTGGGTGATTTAGAATTGAAGGTGGAGTCGGTCACAGACAAAAAGACTATGCAAAGAGGGGAAGGGACACAAAAACACACTTTGGTTTGGGGCCTGGTTTGGAATAACTCTCTGTGTTTGTGATACCCTGTTTGCAAAAATACCTTCACGTATGACTTTGGAAAACTCTGATTGAAAAAGCTGAACTTTCATATTGGTTACTGGTAATGTATTAGCGGTTGTTTTATATTTTTAATGTTTTAAATCAAAGGCATTCTATAGCTATAGTTAAATTGTAGTTGTGATTTGTAAGTGTAATTTATAGTTATAATTTACATTTTAGAGACCTGTGTAGTCCATAAATAATCATATCTGGCACTAAGCAATTTACTGTTGCGAGGAAAGGTTTTGTATTCTATATTGATAAATTCATTTTTATTTACTGTGAACTCTCTTAAGAATTGCACATAAATGGGCTATTGTGTTGAATTGATAATTGTAGAATAATCTCTGGATTTAAGTGAAGTATATTAGATTATATTGGGTTGAAAATAGTGAATTATATTTCCCTGGAAATTCCATTAGATTGTGGGAGTTAAGATAAGGTTTCATTGTGAGGATTGAACATAAGTGAGTACAAACGTTGTTAAATAAGCTATATATATTGAATTGGTTAAACTTCTGACTATTTATAAATTGTTCTAGTATAATTCATGTGGGATATTTGTTAAGTGATTCATATTGAGTTAATTTATAGAAATATTGTGTCCATACATGGGATAATAGACAATATCTATTGAATAGTAATTAATCTTAATATCTCTATAGCCTGCTTTATATTTTAATATTGTATTGATACATTGATAAAAAATAATCAAGGTGTACCTAAAGATTAACTGATCAGAATTAAATATTAATTTTTAATAATAATATTGTTGTCAAATTTATAGATATCTCAATAGTGATATTTTGGAGTATACTACAGAGATTTAACATCTTATTGGAGTATATTGACAAAATTCTGCTATATTAAATTGTAGATATCGCTGACAATTTTATACTGCTATTAATTATTAATATTCATAATTACAATACATATCAACTTGGTGGCAACTGCTGCTGATAAATACACCAACATTACTGGAGGATACTCCTGAGACGTATTAACACCGCCATCCCCCCACAACACAATCTACCTGTTTAAACTATTAACCCCTAATTTGTCATCCCCCCACAATGCAAATAACTAATCTAATCACTAAACCCCCAACCTAACCCCCCTAAATTAACCACAATTACATAAAATAAAAAAATACTGTTACAATTAAAATAAAAAGCCTAACATTACTTAAAAAATAAAATAAGATTAAATTAAAATAGATAAATCTAAAATTACAAAAAATAAAAAAAGTCTAAAATTACAGAAAAAAATAAACCAAATGATCAAAAATTTGCATATTTAAAGTGAAGGTAAAGTTCACTGTATGTCATTATGTAGTTTTGCTTGTTAACCTAAATGAATGGTACTTTAATTCATCATCTTTTTTTTTTTAAATTAAGTATAAACTTAGATTTATATCTTTATACTTACATTTGGGCTATCCATAAAATCAACCCGATTTTTTTTTTTTTTTTCTTCCCATGTCACGTTTTTTCAATATCCAATTGAAATTCTGGCCGTTAGGCAGCCAGAGATCTACGTCATCCGTGCATGCGCATTGCAAAACATTTTGTATTATTGTAGAAGACTGCCGCAAGTGCTTTGAAAAAAAAAAGTGGATTACCGCATGCGCATTGCAATCAGTAGACGACGCTATGCACATGCGTTGTTCCTTGTGTGCTTGTGAACGCGCTTTGGAGATACGTATAGAGCGGGTGGGACTGCTCTATATGTCATTCAGTATGAAATAAGGAAATTGCTGGTGGGAGGAGTGAGGAACAGCACAGTAGGGTAATTTTAAACATCTTTATTATATAAATATATATTCGTTTGCATAAAAGAAGTTAGCGATTATAATGTTTTAACTGTGACTAAATTGATGGTGTATAGAGATAGTTGAAACTTTACCTTCCCTTTAACGCTTTGAGAGCACACACAAACCTAATTACGGCTTAATGGAAATGAGACGTTTATTGGAGATAAATGTTTTTATCACCAGTTTACACAATTTATCATCTCAATGGAAAATAGCCTTAGTTAATTCATTTGCATGGTGGCCTATTTTAATGTTGTTAGGTCCTAATGCAAATTTTAGAAACTACTGCTGCACAGATACTTACCCTTCATTAACCCCTTGCTATAGAGCATCATAACCCAGAAAATAGATTTGCTACCATTGATTTAAAACAGATCCACACCCCCAAGTTTGCCTTTCAAAAGATGGGTCTTTCTAGGGCTTAAAGGGATAGGTTAGTCAATATTATATTTGCATGATTCAGACAGAGCATGTTATTTTAAGACACTTTTAAATTCACTTTTTTTCAAATGTGCTTTGTTCTACATTTTTCCTTTCACTAAATGCTTCTACATAATAATAATTATACTACTACTACTACTACTACTACTAATAATAATAATAATCCAGGTCTATGTTTCCTAACACTTTAAATTCTTCAATAACTTCTTTTACTTTGAGGCGAAGAAAAGCTTTTCTAGGCTTCAGATCCCTTTTTTATAGAAATGCTTAAACATGCAAATATATTTTATTTTTACTCTTAGGCTGATGTATCTATCATCTCTAGTAGCTAAAGAGTTAAATATGGTAGAATAGTTTGGATTTTAATGTTTAATTTATTGATAGCAAAGTTTTCTTGACAGTGTGTGCCCAAATTGTCAATAATCTTCTGAAAAAGTTCTCATAGTAGGGATATTAAAAAACATTAAACAACATTAGCATTAAAAAAACATTAAACAAACTTTTTTTATTCTAAAAATCTGTATTATAGATACAAAAAAATGCTGATAGATAAATAGCTATACATTGCTAGTTCATGTGTGCCATATAGATATTGTGCTCACTCCATTGAGATATTTAAGACTCAGTACTGATTGGCTAAAATGCAAGTCTGTCAAAAGAGCTGAAATAAGGGCTTAGTCTGCAGAGGCTAAGACACAAGGTAATCACAAAATGTGTATTAATATAACCTTGTTGGTTATGCAAAACTGGAGAATGGGTAATAAAAGGGGATTATCTATCTTTTCAAACAATAACACTTCTGGAGTAGACTGTCCCTTTAAGTACTATAATTGCAGCAAATAAAACCAAACAGTTGGACTATCAGCATTTTTTTGTGTGTGCCATAATGTTGCCACCACTGGTTTAATTGATTTCTGAAAAATCAGAATCTCAAATTAGAATAGTTCAACAAAGTACTCTATTCTAGTATGCCAAATAAATGATTTGAAACAAATGAAATAGTTTTATAACATCTAGTACAGCACTGGCACTTTTTGTTCAACCTCCTTTTATGTCAACAGTTTTATCAAGCCGGTTTCATAAGAGATTGATCTGCATTGACTGGAGGCTCATGTTGTTTGGGTAAAGCAGACAGGCCTGACACAATCTATTCTTCCATCACACTCCTGCATGTGTTCCATGCAAGTTGCAGCATAGATCCTATTTTTTGTAGCTCCCTGTTTCTCACCTGTGACCTGTATAATAAACAATCAATTCTTTCCACCAACTGAAAATTGGAGCACTAGGAGGAAGGAAAGATATGTTTACAATCAGCATGTTTTATCTGCCACACTATCTGTCATCCTGATAAGCCCTTGGCTGCCACACAGGGCTTTAATACATCAATATGCAATGCACTGCAGCCCCCTCAGACAGCCAAAAATATCTTATACAGACAATGAACTGGTTTGGTTACTGTAAACCTATTCAACAGCCAAAATATTTTGCAAATACTCTGATATAAATACAAACTTTGTGTGGTTTTCAGAACCTGCAATATTTTCTTTGTTTGATGTATGTTTTGTTTTAAAGGTAGTTAAATTGCTAATTAGTTTCTGGGAAAAGAAAAATATATTGGACTTCAGAAAAAATATCAGGCACTACTCAGAGTGTGATATATAAGTAAAAATACACTTTATTGTATGCAAAAATTAAAAAAGTCTCACAGACATGGACAGAGTACAGAGGCAAACAAGTTTGACGCGTTTTGCGCCCTCTAGTGTTGCTTACTCATAGGCACCCAATATAAATATATTTTGGAACTCAATCTAAAAGTGCTCAATCTTATAAAACATCACTACTGTTTAATTATATTTTCAGATGTGCTATCACTTTTTTTTAACAATATTTTAGCTTTACGCACAATGCTAAAGGACTTCGTTTTTGTTAGGAAAAAGATCAATTTTGGTAATGTCAACATGAAAACGGTATATAAACACCATTTTGCTCATGTGACCGTTAACCGTGATGGACTCTTTGAGACACAAGTTAAAAGGACAGAGCATACAATTTTAAAAACGTTTCCAATTTGCTTTGTTCTCATGGTATTCTTTGTTGAGGAAATACTTAGGTGTCTGGAGCACTACATAGCAGGAAATAGCGCTGCCCTCTAGTGCTCTTGGAAATAAATCTAAAGTAATACTTAAATATGACTAAGGTGTAGACTGTACCACAAGGAGATTGTAATGTCAAGATTAAACTAATATGATAGAGCGTGCAATTTTAAACAACTTTACAATTTACTTAATAAATTTGTATTATATTTTCACTATACCAATATTGTTTGAGCCATGATCCATTATTATAAAAGTCAGTTTTCCTTGTTCTGTAACAGTTGTGAGTAGGTTACAACTAAATAAAAGCTATTAACCCCTAATACGCCTCTCCCCAACACTAATAAAATCAATTAACACCTAATTCTCCACTCCCCAACATCAATAAAAATTATTAACACCTATTCCACCACTCCCGACATTGCCGCCACTAAATAAAGTTATTAACCCCTAAACTGCTGCTCCCCAACACCTAAATAAACCTATTAACCCCTACACCACCCCCACATTGAAAAACTCTAAATTAAATTATTAACCCCTAAACTTAACACCCCTAACTTTAAATTAAAATTACATTATAACTATCTGAAAAAAAAAACACCCCAAAAAATAAAAAAAAAACATAATTTATGCTTACCTGATAAATTCCTTTCTTCTGTAGTGTGATCAGTCCACGGGTCATCATTACTTCTGGGATATTATCTCCTCCCCTACAGGAAGTGCAAGAGGATTCACCCAGCAGAGCTGCATATAGCTCCTCCCCTCTACGTCACTCCCAGTCATTCGACCAAGAATCAACGAGAAAGGAGAAACCAAGGGTGAAGTGGTGACTGGAGTATAATTTAAAAGATATTTACCTGCCTTAAAACAGGGCGGGCCGTGGACTGATCACACAACAGAAGAAAGGAATTTATCAGGTAAGCATAAATTATGTTTTCTTCTGTTATGTGTGATCAGTCCACGGGTCATCATTACTTCTGGGATACCAATACCAAAGCAAAAGTACACGGATGACGGGAGGGATAGGCAGGCTCATTATACAGAAGGAACCACTGCCTGAAGAACCTTTCTCCCAAAAATAGCCTCCGAAGAAGCAAAAGTATCAAATTTGTAAAATTTGGAAAAAGTATGAAGCGAAGACCAAGTTGCAGCCTTGCAAATCTGTTCAACAGAGGCCTCATTCTTAAAGGCCCAAGTGGAAGCCACAGCTCTAGTAGAATGAGCTGTAATTCTTTCAGGAGGCTGCTGTCCAGCAGTCTCATAGGCTAAACGAATTATGCTACGAAGCCAGAAGGAGAGAGAGGTAGCCGAAGCCTTATGACCTCTCCTCTGACCAGAGTACACGACAAACAGGGAAGACGTTTGTCGAAAATCCTTAGTTGCCTGCAAGTAAAACTTGAGGGCACGAACTACATCCAGATTGTGTAGAAGACGTTCCTTCTTTGAAGAAGGATTTGGACACAAGGATGGAACAACAATCTCTTGATTGATATTCCTGTTAGTGACTACCTTAGGTAAGAACCCAGGTTTAGTACGCAGAACTACCTTGTCTGAGTGAAAAATCAGATAAGGAGAATCACAATGTAAGGCTGATAACTCAGAGACTCTTCGAGCCGAGGAAATAGCCATTAAAAACAGAACTTTCCAAGATAACAATTTTATATCAATGGAATGAAGGGGTTCAAACGGAACACCCTGTAAAACGTTAAGAACTAAGTTTAAACTCCATGGCGGAGCAACAGTTTTAAACACAGGCTTGATCCTAGCTAAAGCCTGACAAAAGGCCTGGACGTCTGGATTTTCTGACAGACGCCTGTGTAACAAGATGGACAGAGCTGAGATCTGTCCCTTTAATGAGCTAGCTGATAAACCCTTTTCTAAACCTTCTTGTAGAAAAGACAATATCCTAGGAATCCTAACCTTACTCCAGGAGTAACCTTTGGATTCGCACCAGTATAGGTATTTACGCCATATCTTATGGTAAATCCTTCTGGTAACAGGCTTCCTAGCCTGTATCAGGGTATCAATAACCGACTCAGAAAAACCACGTTTTGATAAAATCAAGCGTTCAATTTCCAAGCAGTCAGCTTCAGAGAAGTTAGATTTTGATGTTTGAATGGACCCTGTATCAGAAGGTCCTGTCTTAGAGGTAGAGACCAAGGCGGACAGGATGACATGTCCACTAGATCTGCATACCAAGTCCTGCGTGGCCATGCAGGCGCTATTAGAATCACTGATGCTCTCTCCTGTTTGATTTTGGCAATCAATCGAGGAAGCAGCGGGAAGGGTGGAAACACATAAGCCATCCCGAAGTTCCAAGGTGCTGTCAAGGCATCTATCAGAACCGCTCCCGGATCCCTGGATCTGGACCCGTAGCGAGGAAGTTTGGCGTTCTGGCGAGACGCCATGAGATCTATCTCTGGTTTGCCCCAACGTCGAAGTATTTGGGCAAAGATCTCCGGATGAAGTTCCCACTCCCCCGGATGAAAAGTCTGGCGACTCAAGAAATCCGCCTCCCAGTTCTCCACTCCCGGGATGTGGATTGCTGACAGGTGGCAAGAGTGAGACTCTGCCCAGCGAATTATCTTTGATACTTCCATCATTGCTAGGGAGCTTCTTGTCCCTCCTTGATGGTTGATGTAAGCTACAGTCGTGATGTTGTCCGACTGAAACCTGATGAACCCCCGAGTTTTTAACTGGGGCCAAGCCAGAAGGGCATGGAGAACTGCTCTTAATTCCAGAATGTTTATTGGCAGGAGACTTTCCTCCTGATTCCATTGTCCCTGAGCCTTCAGAGAATTCCAGACAGCGCCCCAACCTAGTAGGCTGGCGTCTGTTGTTACAATTGTCCAGTCCGGCCTGCTGAATGGCATCCCCCTGGACAGATGTGGCCGAGAAAGCCACCATAGGAGAGAGTTTCTGGTCTCTTGATCCAGATTCAGAGTAGGGGACAAGTCTGAGTAATCCCCATTCCACTGACTCAGCATGCACAATTGCAGCGGTCTGAGATGTAGACGTGCAAAGGGTACTATGTCCATTGCTGCTACCATTAAGCCGATCACCTCCATGCATTGAGCTACTGACGGGAGTTGAATGGAATGAAGGACACGGCATGCATTTAGAAGCTTTGTTAATCTGTCTTCTGTCAGATAAATCTTCATTTCTACAGAGTCTATAAGAGTCCCCAAGAATGGAACTCTTGTGAGAGGAAAAAGAGAACTCTTCTTTTCGTTCACTTTCCATCCATGCGACCTTAGAAATGCCAGAACTAACTCTGTATGAGACTTGGCAGTTTGAAAGCTTGAAGCTTGTATCAGAATGTCGTCTAGGTACGGAGCTACCGAAATTCCTCGCGGTCTTAGTACCGCCAGAAGGGCACCCAGAACCTTTGTGAAGATTCTTGGAGCCGTAGCCAATCCGAATGGAAGAGCTACAAACTGGTAATGCCTGTCTAAGAAGGCAAACCTTAGATACCGGTAATGATCTTTGTGAATCGGTATGTGAAGGTAAGCATCCTTTAAATCCACTGTGGTCATGTACTGACCCTTTTGGATCATGGGTAAGATTGTCCGAATAGTTTCCATTTTGAACGATGGAACTCTTAGGAATTTGTTTAGGATCTTTAAATCCAAGATTGGCCTGAAAGTTCCCTCTTTTTTGGGAACCACAAACAGGTTTGAGTAAAACCCTTGTCCTTGTTCCGACCGCGGAACCGGATGGATCACTCCCATTAATAACAGATCTTGTACACAGCGTAGAAACGCTTCTTTCTTTATCTGGTTTGTTGACAACCTTGACAGATGAAATCTCCCTCTTGGGGGAGAGAATTTGAAGTCTAGAAGGTATCCCTGAGATATGATCTCTAGCGCCCAGGGATCCTGAACATCTCTTGCCCAGGCCTGGGCGAAGAGAGAGAGTCTGCCCCCCACTAGATCCGGTCCCGGATCGGGGGCCCTCGGTTCATGCTGTCTTTGGGGCAGCAGCAGGTTTCCTGGCCTGCTTGCCCTTGTTCCAGGACTGGTTAGGTTTCCAGCCTTGTCTGTAACGAGCAACAGCTCCTTCCTGTTTTGGTGCAGTGGAAGTTGATGCTGCTCCTGCTTTGAAATTCTGAAAGGGACGAAAATTAGACTGTCTAGCCTTAGCTTTGGCTTTGTCTTGAGGCAGGGCGTGGCCCTTACCTCCTGTAATGTCAGCGATAATTTCTTTCAAACCGGGCCCAAATAAAGTTTGCCCCTTGAAAGGTATATTAAGTAATTTGGACTTAGAAGTTACATCAGCTGACCAGGATTTTAGCCACAGCGCCCTACGTGCCTGAATGGCGAATCCTGAGTTCTTAGCCGTAAGTTTGGTTAAATGTACTACGGCCTCCGAAATGAATGAATTAGCTAGTTTAAGGACTCTAAGCCTGTCCGTAATGTCGTCCAGCGTAGCTGAACTAAGGTTCTCTTCCAGAGACTCAATCCAAAATGCTGCCGCAGCCGTAATCGGCGCGATGCATGCAAGGGGTTGCAATATAAAACCTTGTTGAACAAACATTTTCTTAAGGTAACCCTCTAATTTTTTATCCATTGGATCTGAAAAAGCACAGCTATCCTCCACCGGGATAGTGGTACGCTTAGCTAAAGTAGAAACTGCTCCCTCCACCTTAGGGACCGTTTGCCATAAGTCCCGTGTGGTGGCGTCTATTGGAAACATCTTTCTAAATATTGGAGGGGGTGAGAACGGCACACCGGGTCTATCCCACTCCTTAGTAACAATTTCAGTTAGTCTCTTAGGTATAGGAAAAACGTCAGTACTCGCCGGTACCCGCAAAGTATTTATCCAACCTACACAATTTTTCTGGTATTGCAACAGTGTTACAATCATTAAGAGCCGCTAAAACCTCCCCTAGTAATACACGGAGGTTCTCCAATTTAAATTTAAAATTTGAAATATCTGAATCCAATCTGTTTGGATCAGAACCATCACCCACAGAATGAAGCTCTCCGTCCTCATGTTCTGCAAGCTGTGACGCAGTATCAGACATGGCCCTAGTATTATCAGCGCACTCTGTTCTCACCCCAGAGTGATCACGCTTGCCTCTTAGTTCTGGTAATTTAGCCAAAACTTCAGTCATAACAGTAGCCATATCTTGTAATGTTATCTGTAATGGCCGCCCAGATGTACTAGGCGCCATAATATCACGCACCTCCCGGGCGGGAGATGCAGGTACTGACACGTGAGGCGAGTTAGTCGGCATAACTCTCCCCTCGCTGTTTGGTGAAATTTGTTCAATTTGTACAGATTGGCTTTTATTTAAAGTAGCATCAATACAGTTAGTACATAAATTTCTATTGGGCTCCACCTTGGCATTGGAACAAATGACACAGATATCTTCCTCTGAATCAGACATGTTTAACACACTAGCAATAAACTTGCAACTTGGTTACAATCTTATTTAACAAAAACGTACTGTGCCTCAAAGAGCACTAAACGATTAAATGACAGTTGAAATAATGAACTGAAAGACAGTTATAGCATCAATCCTTAAAAACAACACAACTTTTAGCAAAGGTTTGTTCCCATTAGTAAAGTAACAATAATTAAATTTGAAACATAAATTTTACAGAGCAACGTTTTTAATCACAGTCAATATATAAGTCTCACAGCTCTGCTGAGAGAATCTACCTCCCTCCAAAGAAGTTTGAAGACCCCTGAGATCTGTTAGAGATGAACCGGATCATGCAGGAAATACAAGAGTAACTGACTGGAATTTTTTGATGCGTAGCAAAGAGCGCCAAAAACGGCCCCTCCCCCTCACACACAGCAGTGAGAGAGAAACGAAACTGTCACAATTAAAACAAGCAACTGCCAAGTGGAAAAATAATGCCCAAATATTTATTCACTCAGTACCTCAGAAAATGCAAACGATTCTACATTCCAGCAAAAACGTTTAACATAATAAATACCTATTAAAAGGTTTAATGTACTTTTAACAGAGTAATTCCGGTGAAATACCATCCCCAGAATACTGAAGTGTAGAGTATACATACATGTCATTATAACGGTATGGCAGGATTTTCTCATCAATTCCATTCAGAAAATAAAAACTGCTACATACCTCAATGCAGATTCATCTGCCCGCTGTCCCCTGATCTGAAGCTTTTACCTCCCTCAGATGGCCGAGAAACAGCAATATGATCTTAACTACTCCGGTTAAAATCATAGTAAAAACTCTGGTAGATTCTTCTTCAAACTCTGCCAGAGAGGCAATAACACGCTCCGGTGCTATTGTAAAATAACAAACTTTTGATTGAAGTTATAAAAACTAAGTATAATCACCATAGTCCTCTCACACATCCTATCTAGTTGCTGGGTGCAAGAGAATGACTGGGAGTGACGTAGAGGGGAGGAGCTATATGCAGCTCTGCTGGGTGAATCCTCTTGCACTTCCTGTAGGGGAGGAGATAATATCCCAGAAGTAATGATGACCCGTGGACTGATCACACATAACAGAAGAAATACCTAACACAAACCCCAGAATATCTATTTACGGTTCCTAAAGTCCGGACATCCATCTCCATCCAGGTGGTGAGAAGTCTTCATCCAGACCGCGACATCTTCATCCATCGTGGGGGGTCTTCTATCTTCATCCCGGTGGCACGGAGCTATCTTGGACCAGCGATGACATCCTGTGCGGAGCGTCCTCTTCATATGGGCACTGCCGTACACTGAAGTTGAATGCAAGGTACCTGTTTCAAAATGGCGTACCTTGTATTCCTATTGGCTGATTTGATTCTTCAAATTCAAATCAACCAATAGGATGAGAGCTTCTGAAATCATATTGGCTGTTCAAAACAGTCATTAGGATGAGAGCTACTAAAATCCTATTGGCTGATTTGAACAGCCAATAGGATTTCATTAACTCTCATCCTATTGGCTGATTTGAATTTGAAACATCAAATCAGTCAAGAGAAATGCAAGGTACTCCATTTTGAAACTGGTAACTTGCATTCAACTTCAGTGTACGGCGGTATAGCTGTACCTCAAAACTTGTAATCTAGCCCATAGACACACTGGCCCATGCTTTCTTTGTTAGTTTTTCTCTTGCTGCAAAAAAGAATATCTATATATACATACCTGGTTTATTTTCATTCTAATCCATCTGTCTTGCACTTTTATTTTCTGGGACAGTTGTTTAAAGAGACTTGAAACTTAAAGGGATACTTAACCCAATTGTTTTTCTATCATGATTAAGATAGATAATGCAATTTTAAGCAACTTTCTAAATTACTCCTATTATCAATTTTTCTTTGTTCTCATTCTATCTTTATTTGAAAAGCAGGAATGTAAAGCTTTGTAGCCGGCCCATTTTTGGTTCAGAAGTCTGGATAGTGCTTGCTTTTTGGTGGCTACATTTAGCCACCAATCAGCAAGCGCTACCCAAGTACTTTAGCAAAAATGAGCCGGCTCCTAACCTTCACATTCCTGTTTTTCAAATAAAGATAGCAAGAGAACGAAGAACATTTGATATTAGGGGGCCGATTTATGAATGTGCAGGCGGACATGATCCGTTGTAGTGGATCATGTCCACCCCACATCAATAAATGCCAACAGCATACGCTGTTGGTATTTATCATTGCACAAGCATTTTTAGTGAATTAATTAATACAGTAGAATCTTATCAATATACTTCAGTGAAATATCAACTCTCTGTAGTGTACTCCAAAATAATACTATTGAGATATCTATAAATTTGACAATAGAATTATTAAAATAATAATTTTGAATCTCAATTTAAAATATTCCTAAATTCTGACCAGTTAATCTATGAACACATTAAGTATATTTATGTAGTAACTGAGTATCACCTATGACCAGGTATATATATCAATTGGTTAATACAATATTAAAATATAAAGCTGGCCATAGAGATATTTAGATTAATTACTATTCAATTAAATCTGTTACCTCAGTATTATGGACACAATATTTCTATAAATTAACCTTAATTTAAAATGAATTGCTTATTGAATATCACACATGAATTATACTAGAACAATTTATATATAGCTAGAAAGTTTAAAGGGATAAATTAGAAAGTTGCTTAAAATTGCATGCTCTATCTGAATCATGAAAGAAAAAATTTGGGTTCAGTGTCCCTTTAACCAATTCAATATATATAGCTTATTTAACAACATTTGGACTCCCCTATGTCTAAATCTCACAATGAAATCTTAGCTTAAAGGGACAGTCTACACCAGAATTTTTATTGTTTGAAAATATAGATAATCCCTGTATTACCCATTCCCTAGTTTTGCACAACCAACACAGTTATATAAATACACTTTTTACCCCTGTGATTACCTTGTATCTAAGCCTCTGCAAACTGCCCTCTTATTTCAGTTCTTTTGACAGACATCCATTTTAGCCAATCAGAGCTGGTTAACTGGAACTCCACGTGCGTGAGCACAGTGTCTATATGACAAACGTGAACTAACACCCTCTAGTGGTGAAAAACTGTCAAAATGCCCTGATAGAAGACGAGGCCTTCAAGGGCTTAGAAATTAGCATATTAACCTCCTAGGTTTTGCTTTCAACTAAGAATACCAAAAGAACAAAGCAAAATTGTTGATAAAAGTAAATTGGAAAATTGTTTAAAATTACCTTCTCTATCTGAATCATGAAAGTTTATTTTGGACTAGACTGTCCCTTTAACTCCCACAATCTAATGTAATTCACTATCGGCTAGATTTAGAGTTTTGTCGGTAACGACCCGCGTATCTAACGCTGGCTTTTTTCTGGCCGCACCTTTAAAATAACTCTGGTATTGAGAGTCCACAGAATGGCTGCGTTAGGCTCCAAAAAAGGAGCGTAGAGCATATTTAACGCAACTTCAACTCTCGATACCAGAGTTGCTTACGGACGCGGCCAGCCTCAAAAACGTGCTCGTGCACGATTCCCCCATAGGAAACAATGGGGCTGTTTGAGCTGAAAAAAAACATAACACCTGCAAAAAAGCAGCGTTCAGCTCCTAACGCAGCCCCATTGTTTCCTATGGGGAAACACTTCCTACGTCTGCACCTAAAACTCTAACATGTACCCCGAGTCTAAACACCCCTAACCTTACACTTATTAACCACTATTCTGCCGCCCCCGCTATCGCTGACCCCTGTATATTATTTTTAACCCCTAATCTGCCGCTCCGTAAACCGCCGCTACTTACATTATCCCTATGTACCCCTAGTCTGCTGCCCCTAACACCGCCGACCCCTATATTATATTTATTAACCCCTAATCTGCCCCCCACAACGTCGCCTCCACCTGCCTACACTTATTAACCCCTAATCTGCCGAGCGGACCGCACCGCTATTATTATAAAGTTATTAACCCCTAATCCGCCTCACTAACCCTATAATAAATAGTATTAACCCCTAATCTGCCCTCCCTAACATCGCCGACACCTAACTTCAATTATTAACCCCTAATCTGCCGACTGGAGCTCACCGCTATTCTTAAATGTATTAACCCCTAAAGCTAAGTCTAACCCTAACACTAACACCCCCCTAAATTAAATATAATTTTAATCTAACGAAATTAATTAACTCTTATTAAATAAATTATTCCTATTTAAAGCTAAATACTTACCTGTAAAATAAATCCTAATATAGCTACAATATAAATTATAATGATATTATAGCTATTTTAGGATTAATATTTATTTTACAGGTAACTTTGTATTTATTTTAACCAGGTACAATAGCTATTAAATAGTTAAGAACTATTTAATAGCTAAAATAGTTAAAATAATTACAAATTTACCTGTAAAATAAATCCTAACCTAAGTTACAATTAAACCTAACACTACACTATCAATAAATAAATTAAATAAAATACCTATAATTATCTACAATTAAACATAACACTACACTATCAATAAATAAATTAAATACAATTCCTACAAATAAATACAATGAAATAAACTAACTAAAGTTCAAAAAATAAAAAAGAACTAAGTTACAAAAAATAAAAAAATATTTACAAACATTAGAAATATATTACAACAATTTTAAACTAATTACACCTACTCTAAGCCCCCTAATAAAATAACAAAGACCCCCAAAATAAAAAAATGCCCTACCCTATTCTAAATTACTAAAGTTCAAAGCTCTTTTACCTTAACAGCCCTGAACAGGGCCCTTTCCTGGGCATGCCCCAAGAAGTTCAGCTCTTTTGCCTGTAAAAAAAAACATACAATACCCCCCCCCCAACATTACAACCCACCACCCACATACCCCTAATCTAACCCAAACCCCCCTTAAATAAACCTAACACTAAGCCCCTGAAGATCTCCCTACCTTGAGTCGTCTTCACCCAGCCGAGCCAAATTCTTCATCCAAGCGGAGCAGGTTAGGGGTTAATAAATATAATATAGGGGTCGGCGGTGTTAGGGGCAGCAGATTAGGGGTACATAAGTATAACATAGGTGGCGGTCGGCAGATTAGGGGTTAAAAAAATTTAATCGAGTGTTGGCGATGTGGGGGGGGCCTCGGTTTAGGGGTACATAGGTAGTTTATGGGTGTTAGTGTACTTTAGAGCACAGTAGTTAAGAGCTTTATGAACCGGCGTTAGCCCAGAAAGCTCTTAACTACTGAATTTTTCTGCGGCTGGAGTTTTGTCGTTAGATTTCTAATGCTCACTTCAGCCACGACTCTAAATACCGGAGTTAGAAAGATCCCATTGAAAAGATAGGATACGCAATTGACGTAAGGGGATCTGCGGTATGGAAAAGTCGCGGCTGAAAAGTGAGCGTTAGACCCTTTTTTTATTGACTCCAAATACCGGCGGTAGCCTAAAACCAGCGTTAGGAGCCTCTAACTCCAAATCTAGGCCTATATTACCAAAAATAGTCCAATAATACTTCAAATAATCAACCAGAGATTGTAATACAATTATCAATTCAACATAAATGAATTAATATAGCATGAAGTAAGTTCCTATTTAACCACAATGACTAGTGCAATTTCTAAAATATAACACAGTAAAATAAAACTAATTTGGGGGCGGAGCTAACCGCAGAGCAGTAGCACAAGTGGTGTGCTCTGTCAGATTTTGAAGATTAAAAACTATATTTGACTGATCAACCTTCCTAAAAATAGGGAGAATCTATCACCTAAAGCAGCCAGGATCAACTTAGCACCTGCTTGGAGAAAATTAGAGCGAGAGTGAAAACTTCTGGTGCTATTACTAACCTGACTGAGTGTAACCAGCCCCCAGACTGCAGGAAAACTACAGTAGCTTAACAGCCTTAGTCTTCACGGCCTTGGAGGGTCGGGGCTCCGCTCCGGGGCACTTGTAAAGCACTTCCGATTACCATCCGAGTTCGTGTGCCCATTCAAAGGGTGAACTATCAACCCGCTACAAGTGTATCCACAGCCACAGCCGCGTGCTGGATCTGGAGGGCAGCTTGAGACCCTTAAGCTAATCTGCGCACCTCGCATAACTACCGGTACAGTTGCGACTTGGCCCTGAACATCTGGACCTTCTGGCCCCTGGGTCCGCGACAACACATCTGATCTTGACACTGCTGTCCGGAACGGCAGGCCGCCGCCAACTTCTCAATCTGCCAGGAGGTGTCGGGTGGTTACCCACATCAGGAGAGCACACGTCTGGATCTACCCTCCCTTCTGGTCAGCCGCTTACCTGGATCTGCAGCCCAGAGTTCTTATTGGGCTGCTGTGAGGACCAAGTGAGAATCTTCAAAGCTATAGTGCACCACAGCTTCTTTGGCGCGAATCTCTGCCATCTTGCGGCCTGACCTCCCGGATTCAACAGAGACCCCTGTCAGCAGAACAGACCCTACCGGAGAGACCGGGTAAGAGTACTTTACATGCACAGGTTCACTTACATGGTAGAACCCTGTTATCTCCCTAACCAGAATAATTGAGACTGAACTTCACCCGTTAATCACGGTAGGCCCTATTAAACTCTGCAAGAACTAACACCACTTATACAGGCATATATCTGGACACTTTATTATCAGGCCACCAGACTGAGACTCTCCACTCATCCTGGAATGCATCCTATCATGTTTACCCACACCTGAAGCCTCTCATCAACAACCGGCTCACATATTACTTGCAGGGCCATCACTTGTACACTTCAGCCTTATTGCAGTCCACTTCCACCTGGGGACCACATCAGAACTTTTCTTTTCTACTCCAATCCTAAAAAGGGCTTTGTTCTGGTATATTTATACATAAGCTCCTTGTGGTCACCCCTGCACGCTTTGCCCACAGGGTTATCAGATAGAGTGGAATTCTTGGACACTCTTCAAACCTCAGAAAGGCTGCAGTGATAACCCACGATTTACAGAACTATATAATTGGGGTGTAGTACCATTGCTCAACTTCTATATTTTTGTGCTGTTTCATAATATGTACTGTGTTTGGTGTGTATAAAAGAGGCGCAAATTGGCGCAAAAAAGCCGACATCTTCATCTGTGCAGAGGCCCCTGCAGCTTCAGGCATTGTGTTGTACCTGCCTGGTATTTCTTTGGCTTGCTGTCCGGTGGGTGTCCCTGATTGGATTGCTGCCATCGGTTGCACACAGACCTTCCTCCACAAACTGGGTGAGACCTTTCCTTTTGTTATACTATAAGTGGTAGGGAGAGAGACTTTGCACAGCACAGTCACGTAAGCACTAATACACGTGGCTAAAATATACTGTACTGCCCCTGTGATATTGAGGGGACCTCACCTTATGCGTTACACTCTTGGCCTAGTGGAATCTGGTTACAAGGGCATCGAGGCTCATAACTAGGTGCTTCAACTACAAGAAAGACTCATATAACCACAGTGACATAGTGGCTTTGATATACAAAGTGCTCCACACCTTTCCAGAGTGGTATAGTGCTATTCAAAGAAAGGTGGCTGTATTTTTATGATTGAGGTCTCACAGTAACCTGCTATAAAACCACAGGCCTTAGCCCCATAAGTTTTGGCAAGTTACCTATCACGTGGCATATCTCTCTGATCCTAGGATCATAACTGTCCAATGTGATTACACTGGAAAAGTTGCATTTGACCTGGATGTAATTTTAGACACAGAGTTAAGCCCTCACTTGCATACAAACTGTTATCCCTTTGAAGTCTGGGCTATTTTAGTAACCAAACGCTTGCAGCACAGAAAGCCCCTTAACGGAGCCTGATCTCTCTCCTCCCTTTCCTGACGGCCCTTTTTGCCCGTGGGTCATACCCCAGATACCTTTTCCCACATCACCCTGAGGGGGCAACTCCCCAGGAGAGAGACCAAGTGACCTGTGACACCTACCGACTCCACTAGACAAGCTCACAGATCTTCTCATGCTAGCATAATGGCCTAGACCCCTTTGTACACCCAAGGCATCCCTCTTTTCATCTAGAGCCCCCAGAACACTCTAGCATGTAAGCCCACTTAGCAAAAGCCTCTAGCCCCGCCAACCCATGAAACCTTAGAAACATACTTGAAGCAAGCAGGTTCCCGCTGACGAAAAGCAAAGTTACTCAGGAATACGGGTGGTGGCCTTACTCCAGAATGTCTCAACCTCATAAAAGAAAACAAAAACCCCACAACATGCCAAAAAGAACGGTCGCTGACCACTTTCAACATCCAAGCAGGATGACCCACAAAAGATCCGAAGATGAAGGCTCAGACACAGGGAGCCTCTCAGATAACTAGCCTGGCAAAACTCTAACACAACGGACCTCCCACTTACCAGCAGCAGAGGGTGCTTGGTGTCCCACCACGACTCACTGTCGAAGAAATTTGACAGATCTCATGCTGACTTAAAGAGAGACATTGGTATCATTGGAGAGCGTACAGATGCGCTGGTGTGCAAACAAAAAGATCTCACAATAGACCACAGAAATCTCCTCAGCTACTCACAAAGATTGGCTGGCCAGATATCAGACCTGCAACTAAAACTGGTGGACCTGGAGGATAGGATGTCGCGCCGCAACAACATACGGATCAAGGGGATCCCAGAGACTGTTCCACCTCAGGATCTTGATGCTTACCTGCAAGATCTGTTCAAAGCAATACTGGGTGCTGATCTAGGCAGTGAAACCCTTATTGACAGAGCACATAGGGCGATTAGGCCTAGATCAGCGGACGAGGGGAAACCCCGAGATGTCATAGCCAAACTCCACTATTATACATTCCAAGAAAAGATCCTCCGAGTTCTAGCCAAAGAAAAATCACTACCAGACAAGTATTGTGAACTACAGATTTTTCCTGATCTCTCGCCACACACGCTTCAGTTACGCAGGCACTACCAACCGTTTACTAAGGTCCTAAGAGAAAAGGGTCTCAAATATTGATGGGGATTCCCAGTGAGGCTATTTATCACCAAAGACAGTCAACAATTCATTGCCACCATTCCACAACAAGCAAGGGAGCTACTACAGAGATGGGAATTGCTCCCACCAGACCCAGAAGATCAAGCTCCTGATTCAGCCAAAGAAAGTGGACTCAGGGCCTCTGCACCGACCTGGAAACAGCTTCCACAAAGATCGGCATCCAAATCAAAAAGATCACTGGACTCCGGAGACTTAACCCTAACCGAAGACACATAGGGAACCTGCTTACAGCCCTACTAAAACGGTCCAACATATCTTCAGAGACACTGGTGGGTATTTCCCACACATAACTCCTAGAGAGGATTCAAAACCACAGATGAAGACGGGTGAGACTTACAGATTCCATGCAGAATAGAACAAATTGACTTTGTGTATACGCAATCTGCAGCTTAGTTGATAACTTTCATTTGCACAACACCATCAGTACAAGATGCAGTTGTTTTTCCTTTTCCTACAATATCTTATTATGTTCAGCACGCTATTTAGCAGTGCCTAGTATAATCAGGTACATCTGTGTTTAGCCATGTCTGTGATTGAGTAGGATATCCACAGTAATGATTTACCTACAATCTGCTTTTCTATTGAATTATTGAAATGTGTACTTTGACTGCTCGACTGCAAGTTGACGTCTGCAAGGCCTGACTTGACTATGCTAAAAATTACTCCCAGACCACCCCCATAATGCCCACACTAAATGACTATATTCTGGTTTAGTCCCTATATGGTGGCAGAGCCAAATTTAGTCCCTGACGAAATCAGCTACACAACGACTAATGAGGCGAATTGTGGCCAGGGTCAACAAACCAGACAGAGTCACTGCACCAGTCATGTGTTAGTCGGGCACCGACACAGACCTAGCCGACCACTATTTTATCTCTCCTGTTGCGGAGTTACCTGCTCAATCGACAGATCGTACTTCCTCCCTGGTTAGGACTTGCCTAAAATCTGCTCTCTATTAAACTGCTGCAGTGTATATTTTCTCTGCTCGACTGCAAGATGACGTCTGCAAGGCCCAACTTGACTAATTATCTCCAAATCACCCCCACAATGTCCATACTAAGCGACTATACCCTAGCCTAGTCTTTACATGGTGACAGAACCAAATTTAGTAAACCAGACAGAGTCACTACACCAGTTATGAGTCAGAGTCGGGCACTGACACAGACCTAGCCGACTGTTATCTTATCTCTCCTGTTGCAGAGTTACCTGCTTAATTACCAGATCATACCTCCTCCCTGGTTTGACTATATAGTCTTGTTTATTATAGTTTAATATGTTGTTCGTTTAACCAAGTATGTTACGTTTATATTTATGTTTATATTGAAAAAACTGTTTCCTGGGTTTGGCGGGGAGCATGGCTACTCTCTGCTAATCTCCACCCCACAAAAATAGTTGTGCCCCCCTGATTGACATCAGTGGAGACACTCATTGCGAAAGTGATTACTTGACACTTTTTTCTAGAGTAACCTCTAGGGCCTTTGAAATCTCACCTATAGCAAACACCTCAGAACCAGTGGGTCCCAGTGTCTGGCTCCTTGACAACATATCTTGTAACCCACCCCATCCCTTACCCAAACTTTACCCTTTCCCCTTGCCCCCAACCTATCACTATAATGGCACCAATCAGATTAGCCACCCTTAATGCACAAGGCTTAAACTCCCCTACGAAGAGAAAACTCTTACTTAACTACCTCCGTACCCATAAGGTCCACATCCTGTTTCTTCAGGAGACACATTGGTCAGGGGATTCCCAACATTTTCCAATATGTGAAACAGCGTCTAATACAGAAGGGAAGACCTGAGGAGTGGCAATCCTGATCAGTAGGGACCTAACCTTTACATTAGAACACATAGAGAGGGACACTGAGGGTAGATTCCTCATATTAGTCTGTAAACTTAACGACATGGTGTACACTTTAGTTTCTGTCTACGCGCCGAATGCGAAGCAAATACCATTTGTGCGACAGCTCCTAGCTCAGGTAGACCAACTCAAAAGAGGACACCTAATCATAGGGGGAGACCTTAACATGGTATGGGACCCTCAAAAAGATAAACCATCAACCCTCACCACGCATGCAGACAGAAATATCTCATCAACCTCCAATGCCTTCTGCAAACTTATGTACCAACATGACCTGTATGACGCGTGGAGGTGCTTAGCACCCACAGATAAAGACTTTACACACCACTCTAAAGTGTCTCATGGTCCCTGGATAAGATGACGAACCCTACCATTTAGCCATGCACATGGTCAGATCATGACATGGTTTATCTAGATTTCTATGAGTTGCAATCCTTAACCAATAGGCCCCCCTGGAGACTCTCTGATCAGCTACTAACCGAGAGAGAGCTTCCTACACACAATATGACGATAACTGACTTTTTGACACACAATGACATTGGTACCATGGACCTAGACATAGTTTGGGCAACCCTCAAAGCCTATCTGAGACGGCATTTCATCAAAACATTAGCCCATTATCGTAAATCAGTAAACCAATCACTGGCTAAGCTATATGGGGATCTCCGCTCTCTGGAGTCCTCTAACAAGTCATGCCCTGAATCCCAAACAGGCCAGCAGATAGGTCTAATCAGAGAGGAAATTGCTAGAAGGGAAACCTTAAGAGTACAAGATAGCCTGCATAGACTCAAACAGTTATATTATCATAAAGGCAATAGGGCAGACAGACTACTAGCAAATAAGCTCAGAAAACGCACGCAGCAGAGTAGGATAGCCTCCATCACCACTCAAAAGGGACCAGTTCATTCCCCTAAAGCAATAGGAGTAGCTTTTGCAGAATACTACTCCTCCCTCTATAATATCGCAACCTCAGAGACGGCGGATAGAGCCCCCAGCAACATTAGCAAGTTTCTGGAGGGACTAGACTTACCTGTATTACCAGAAGACGCCAAGACCACATTAGCGAAACAATTTACATTAGAGGAAGTCAAGGTGGCCATAGCTAATTTAGCTCCCCACAAAGCCCCGGGACCAGATGGGTTCACATTCGTCTTCTATCAGGTTCTTAGCTCCACACTCTCTCAGATTCTGCTCCGCTTCTTTGAAAGTGTGGCTCAACGTGGCAGATTCCTCCCAGAATTCCTCGAGGCTAACATTGTCACAATTCACAAAGAAGGCAAAGATCCTTCGCTATGCCCTAGCTATAGGCCCATTTCCTTTATTAATGTGGACGCCAAAATTTATGCCAAAATCCTCGCCAACAGGTTGAACAAACACCTCCAGACACTTATACACTTAGATCAGGTAGGATTTGTCCTTAACAGGCAAGGTTCTGATAATACACGGAAGGAGCGGACCTGGGCCTCCCCATGCTCACTCTGTCACTCGACGCTGAAAAAGCGATTGACAGGGTGAGGTGGTAATATTTATCCCAAACTCTAGTAGCATTCGGTATGCCAGATACCTATATCAGAGCTGTTCTGGCACTCTACTCTTCCCCCACTGCTGTGGTGAGGGTCCTGGGGTTTTGTTCCTCCACAATACAGATAACGAACGGGACTAGACAGGGGTGTCCCCTTTCCCCTCTCCTATTCATACTGGCAATCAAGCCTCTAGGCGCAGCTATTAGGAGATGCCCTGAAATACAGGGACTCCAACTCCATGACACCATTCAGAAACTAGCTCTGTTCGCGGATGACCTTACACAGTCTTCCTCACAGAACCCCTGGACTCCCTCCACTATTCCATCTGTTAAAGAGATTCGGCGAACTCTCATATTACAGAATTAATGTTAGTAAAACGGAGGCATACTCTCTTAATATTCCACCGAAAGAAGAGCACAGAATTTGACTCCTTTACTCCTTCAAATGGTCCAATATGGGAATAAAACACCTAGGTGTATTCCTCTCTCACTCTAAACTAATAACTATTAAAGAAAACTATGAGAGCCTACTGAAGGAGATCACACTAGATCTGAACTCCAAAAGGTATAGCCAGATCTCGTGGTTTGGCAGGGTGGCGGCCCTCAAAATGATGGTTCTGCCCAAACTTACATATATATTCCGTTGTATTCCCATCCCAATTCTGATATCTCAGATTCGGAAGTTTCAGACTCTCTTCAATACCTATACCTGACATGACAAAAGACCTCGAGTTGCAGCCCACATCCTGCAAGCTCCCATAGAGAGGGGTAGGATAGGCCTCCCCAACGTGAGGAAATATCATGAGGCAGCAATGATTACCCATGTCTCGGCGTGGGGTAATGGCCACTAGATGGAAGGAGTTGGAACAGGCATCGCTGCCAGCGTCTGTTGACTTGGAGGACCTTCTCTGGCTCCACCCGCACTGGCAGACAAAAGTCTGCATATCCAACAGTATAGTCAAGGGGTGTCAGGAGTTGGCTGAAACTAAGAAACAACAGACTTATTGCCCCACACCCCTCACCCGTACACTCTATTCGAGGCCTGCTACTAGGACTACCTGACATACATGCCAACTCATGGTCTGCCACGTATATAGTCTCTTTACTAGACTTCTATGAAAATAAACAATTAAAGGCACATGTGACTATGCCCGCGGTGACCCCAAAGTTTCACTTTGATCTCCTGCGACTCCGAACGCTTATGAGGTCTTGGGGCTTCCTAGAAGACAAACTGTGTGATTCTACCCCGTGGGAACTGTGCTGGAAAGCAAATCTCCAACTATACAAGCCTCTCTCAGCACACTATCAGTGCCTGCTGGAGGAAAATACTCCCTCCAAAACTATTCACATGGAGGCCTGGGAGAAAGATCTACAGCTTACCCACTCACTTGAAGAATGGGAGGAGGCAATTAGCCTTACCAAAAAAGCCACCCACTGTGTAACCCTATACGAGCTTTACTTTAAAATAATCACAAGGTGGCATTTGGTACCCACAAAGCTGCGGAAACTCTATCCGGACCATTCCCCCATGTGCTGGAGAGAGTGTGGGGAACAGGGCACCCCGCTCCCCATTTAGTGTACATGCCCAAAGCTGACCGGCGTCTGGAGAAAGATAGAGACATTGTGTAAAGATTTAGACCTTGTGGAGGTGCTTAACCCAGCTCTTGCAATCCTACACCTAGGAGTAGAGTCACTCCACAGAGCTAAACGAAATTTACTTATATGCATCCTCACTTCCACCAAATTACTTGTAACCAGAAATTGGAGGAAAAGTCAGCCCCCCAGGTGGCAAGGGGTGGTAGACTATGTGAACCACATTAGAAGCATGGAAAATTACGTATACACGGAGTGTAAACAACTGACTGATTTCTGCCTCATATGGGAACCATGGGACACCCTCTTGACCCGTAAAAATACATAGCTAGATTGACCAACGATAAGCCCGAGATAACCCTGATGACTGACTTCCCAAATCGTTATACCCTGAACCATACAGACAACAACAATACCCCTAAGAGTTGCCACTCATTTCTATCATATCAGTAAGCCAGACACGAGGAGCAAGAGAGAGCCTGTGGATGGATTATTATAGCCTCTCTTGACCCCCGCATTACATATGGTGAGATACATGAATTGCCATGTATCTACACCCCCACTGACGCCTGTGTTTGCCTATCCAGGAACCCTAATGGACTGATCCACTAACTTAACGGCCGTCCCAGTTATATCTCTACTAAGATGAACCAAAAGAACTAGTGTAGTTCAACAAGATCCTAAATGACGGCCTCTGTAAAAACGAGGTTCTTATGATAAATAGAGGTGCTGTTCTGCCTCTTGCAACAAAGTTTATGTATCAATGTTATAATGTTATGTGACAACTAGTTAAACTAATTGTAAAAGAGATACAATAAAGTTTGAGAGAGAAGCAGTCCCACAATTTGTTGTATGGGTTAACTCTGAAAATGCAAAAATATTTTAAAGAAAAATATTAAAAATGTTCCTTATCATTCACACAATTTTACTCTTTAATAAATTCAACTAGGAACATGCACACATACTGTAGCTTAAGCTAAATTAAAAACTTTAGAGCTCTGTGGATTGCATATGGGCAATCAATTATAATAGCAATAATCAGTAATATCTAACAGCCTAGGTCTCAGAATTATATAGTAAGCTAAACCCTTACAATCCGAGGGCTGAATTAACTTTTAATCTATAGATTATAAAAGACCAAAGGCTATATTGGTAAGTCACAGCTAGTATATATTTTTTATACCACAAGAGTCAGCATATTAAAAGAAACAAGCAGGAGAGACCAAGCTACTCCTACTGGACCCCTGACGGGCGTTTCACGAATGCTTCCCCAGAGGGAGTGCGGGCCGCTGCTACACAGCGTGCTTTATTGCTGCTTAATCCCCACCTCTAACGCATGATCGGTTGGGGTAATCAGTATTTGGATCACCCGATTGGATGATCAATGTGTCTGTCACCGGAGTTCATTGTTACATCGTGGGTGTGTCTGGGGGGATTCGTCATCAAATGCATGTAGCCAATCGAGATACTCCAGACAGTGATGTTCATGGGTGTGTTGTGTTACACTTACATTATTGGCTGATCATGTAAACATGTGTTGCCGAAGATTTTGATATTATTCAGATTTAACAACCTTATGTCAGTTAATTATACACAATTGCACATCGATTGTAAGTGCTGAGTATTGATTACTGAATTGTCTACGATCTATTGATTACATACGACTTAGGATCCGACATCGTAATTATTGATTGCATGTTTCTCCTTGTTAGCGAGTATAGGAAGTATTGATTGCCGCATTTGTAAAAAGTTTTTACATATTACCTCCTTGGGTCATGAGTATCCTGAACAATAAAGGACCTAATATATAAATTTGGGATGGTAAATATATGTCCCATTGTGGTAATCCAATCGTGTGTCATATACTACCATCGATTTAAATCTTAAAAACAGCAATCTGTTTTCATCTATTAATCCTAAGGGAACATTTTCGTAGAAATATCCCTGATTAATTATATATGCAATCCCAACTGATGTTAGTACAGTTTAGAATGGTTTTCATATGACAGATGCTTGTTAGTGAGTATATTTTTTCTTGATGACATTCATAATTTGCCATCGCAAATGCTTCCTATTGGTTGATTATTAGAGTCATCACTGTCTCAATTTTCTAAAGTATACAAGGCAACAGTCTGATCTATTTCTTGCATTGTATATTTTGGAGACGTTCATAATTCTGCCACCGCAAATGCTTCTTATTGGCTGATCATACAAATCCTCACTATCTCAATTTTCCAAAATAATACAAGACACCAGTCTGATCTCCATATTACAACCATTGTGTATTTATCATAAATACTGTGATTTAAAGGATAGGGTATTTTATTTACTTGATTCATTATCTTAAAAGATAGGGTATTTTATTTACTTGATTCATTATCTTATACACTGTCTTTTAATATCGTCAGCTTTCTAATTGTATATGATGATGTATATAAGGATGATTCTCCTCAGGATATTACATTCTGTATCATATTAAAAATGATTTTACTCAAAGTATTACATATAGTATCCTGTGTTTAATACTATTTTGCACCCGCAGTTACTTGTGTGGATAGCTCCTAATTATCCTTTATATTCATAGGCATTTAATGAATAAAGGATTTTATGTTAGTAATATGTCCTATACCCATGAAATATTACATTTTGTTAGGGACTGGTTTTATGAATCATTTATTTATTAACCGAGATAACCTGAGTGATACTGAAAGAATTTAGAGAATAAAAAAACACACATAATTATAAGTGTGATCTAAAATTGTGCTTCAAATGATGAAGTGCTAAATTCAAAAAAAGAGAAGAAGGGATAATGTTATGTATTCAGTCCATAATGCATAAGCTGTATGTTAACTGATTTACCTCAATAAAAACTATTTTTTAAAAAAAAATAAAAAAAATAAAACTAATTTATAAATATTAATGCGTGACCCTTTTCTCAATAATAATTGACTTAGCGCTGGTATATTTAATTTATAGACTACACAGGTTTCTAAAATATAAATTACACCTTTAAATACAGCTTAAATTAAACTACTGCTAAAGAGACTACCTTTGATTTAAAATATTAAATATAATTAACAATCACTTTTACTTTAGCAGCTCCAATGAGTTCAATCCCCCGAGTAACTCTATTGTCATATGTGATGGGATATTGCACCAATTTTGGAAGAGAAGTAAGCTCAATAACCTCTTATCAGAAAGAGGATTCCAACAGGTTTTTCTTACGAAGACTGTACAGCAAGGGTCAGTTAGTAAGTCACCAAACGAAGCAGCAATAGCCCCTCTCTCCCTGTGCAAAGAGTTTTTGTCAGAGACCAAACTCCTCCCCATTTCTTAGAATGTCTTTGGGTACGCCCATGATAATGTTCTTTCTTTTCCTTTAGGTCCCTGATGGAGAGTGGAGTGTTCTATCACACCTAGTGAATTGTTAAAGGGTTATTTCTTTCCCCTTTTATTATGAGAGGCTGGCTGAAGGGTTACTTAGGTTTTATATGGAGGGCATTCTTTATTTCTACTAGGATTGGGCTATACAGAGCGGTGTGAACAATGTGTGAGACTTTAATTTTTTATTCTGGTCTAAAAGAAACGTGCGCTTTTCAGTGGCGCAGTTTCTTTTCTGAGCCCAATCACGAGACCTCCGTTTTTGCACTCTTCCACTTTTATCCATTGTAGAGCAGAGTGAATTTGACAGTGCGTGTTTGATTGATCGCATGTTCAGAAAGGATTCACCAGCTCTGCTTAATAATTTTTCTATCTGGATATGTTTGAGCTCACATCTTTCTAGATCTGAAAAATATGAAGATAGAGAAGCGCAGCACGCTCTAAGTGTAATCCGTTTGATAGTTATCTTATACAGAACCCCCTTCCCTGGGTATTACTCACAAGATCGTTTTGTGTGATATACGCATCGGTTGTATACAACCATGAAGTTTGTTCCTCAGATCCCCTCCTTCTGTGACGTCTGGAGAGCCTGTCCAACCGGAGAGATTGTTTCACTTTCCCACGGCAGTCCACAACCCAACATATATGAATGGGATACCACTCCAGTGTTTAAGTATAACACGTTTATTGTGAACAAAATATAATAAATAAATAAACTTGCAGATCTATGTCTCTCAGCTCACCATGTAAGTGCCCACAACATATGAGCCCTGGTAAGCCTCCCTGAGACAAAACTTTTAAAATAGAACTTCTCTACGTACGTTTCGTTTCTGTGCCAGAAACTTTTTCAAGAATCTTTCTAGATCTGACAACCTACTCTGACAGTGGACCTGGAGCGAGGAGAGTCTCCTTGCAATTACTAGTGACAACTCCGGTCCCGGAGTGGTAAGACTCCTCAACTAGCCTGAAGTATAGAGGTGTGAGGGACTTTGATTTTATTAAGCTTAAATACATTTCAGGATACTTATTATTCATTTTGAGGGCTTTCCTTTCTCACATAACGGCTTCTTTTATCATTCTCCTTTTTATTGGGGACCATTTCAGCTATGGACACAAACCAAGATTCTGTTTCACTAGATAAATGTTTATTACGTTTAGAGGCCCAAATTGTTTTGCCTATGCAATTTTGTTCCTCGTGTTTAGCTAAAATTCAAAGATAAATTACTCCCTTCTAAGCCAATTGTCTCTCAGGATAATGCTGTTCAGGATATGCCAGAGCTTTCTCCTCAAACGTCCCAAGCCCTAATGGTTTCACATACAGTGCCCTGCGGTTCCTCTCAACCTCCTGGGGGTGTTTATTTGCCAGGAGATTTTTCTGCACAGATAACTTTTGCGGTGTCTGCAGCTTTATCTGCTTTCCCTACTTCGGGTAAGTGTAAGAGGAAATCTAGACATTTCTGCTAATAAGCGGCTAGATTTAGAGTTTTGTCGGTAACGACCCGCGTAGCTAACGCTGGCTTTTTTTTCCCCGCACCTTTTAAATACCGCTGGTATTGAGAGTTCACAGAATGCCTGCGTTAGGCTCCAAAAAGGGAGCGTAGAGCATAATTTAAGCCACTGCAACTCTCAATACCAGCGGTGCTTACGGACGCGGCCAGCTTCAAAAACGTGCTCGTGCATGATTCCTCCATAGGAAACAATGGGGCAGTTTGAGCTGAAAAAAAACCTAACACCTGCAAAAAAGCACCGTTCAACTCCTAACGCAGCCCCATTGTTTCCTATGGGGAAACACTTCCTATGTCTGCACCTAACACCCTAAAATGAACCCAGAGTCTAAACACCCCTAACCTTACACTTATTAACCCCTAATCTACCGCCCCTGCTATCGCTGACACCTGCATATTTTTTTTAACCCCTAATCTGCCGCTCCGTACACCGCCGCCACCTACGTTATCCCTTTGTACCCCTAATCTGCTGCCCCTAACACCGCCGACCCCTATATTATATTTATTAACCCCTAATCTGCCCCCCCAATGTCGCCGCTACCTACCTACAATTATTAACCCCTAATCTGCCGACCGGACCTCACCGCTACTCTAATAAAGTTATTAACCCCTAAAGCTAAGTCTAACCCTAACCCTAACACCCACCTAAGTTAAATATAATTTTATTCTAACAAAATAAATGAACTCTTATTAAATAAATTATTCCTATTTAAAGCTAAATACTTACCTGTAAAATAAACCCTAATATAGCTACTATATAAATTATAATTATATTTTAGCTATTTTAGGATTAATATTTATTTTACAGGTAACTTTGTATTTATTTTAACCAGGTACAATAGCTATTAAATAGTTAAGAACTATTTAATAGCTACCTAGTTAAAATAATTACAAAATTACCTGTAAAATAAATCCTAACCTAAGTTACAATTAAACCTAACACTACACTATCAATAAATTAATTAAATAAAATACCTACAATTATCTACAATTAAACCTAACACTACACTATCAATAAATTAATTAAATAAAATACCTACAAATAAATACAATTACATAAACTAACTAAAGTACAAAAAATAAAAAAAGAACTGTTACAAAAATAAATAAATATTTACAAACATTAGAAAAATCTTACAACAATTTTAAGCTAATTACACCTACTCTAAGTCCCCTAATAAAATAACAAAGCCCCCCAAAATAAAAAAATGCCCTACCCTATTCTAAAATACAAATAGAAAAGCTCTTTTACCTTACCAGCCCTTAAAAGGGCCTTTTGCGGGGCATGCCCCAAAGAATTCAGCTCTTTTGCCTGTAAAAACAAACAAACAATACCCCCCCCCAACATTACAACCCACCACCCACATACCCCTAATCTAACCCAAACCCCCCTTAAATAAACCTAACACTAAGCCCCTGAAGATCTTCCTACCTTATCTTCACCACGCCGGGTATCACCGATCTGTCCAGGCTCCGAAGTCTTCATCCAAGCACAAGCGGGGGTTGAAGATGTCCATGATCCGGCTGAAGAGGTCCATCATTGGGCAGAAGTCTTCATCCTATCCGGGCAGAAGAGGAGATCCAGACCGGTAGACATCTTCATCCAAGCGGCATCCTCTATCTTCTTCCATCCAACGACGAGCGGCTCCATCTTCAAGACCTCCGGCACGGATCCATCCTCTTCTTCCGACGTCCTAACACAGAATGACGGTTCCTTTAAGGGACGTCATCCAAGATTGCGTCCCTCGAATTCCGATTGGTTGATAGAATCCTATCAGCCAATCGGAATTAAGGTAGGAAAATTCTGATTGGCTGATAGAATCAGCCAATCAGATTCAAGTTCAATCCGATTGGTTGATCCAATCAGCCAATCAGATTGAGCTCACATTCTATTGGCTGATCGAAACTGCCAATAGAATGCGAGCTCAATCTGATTGGCTGATTGGATCAGCCAATCGGATTGAACTTGAATCTGATTGGCTGATTCCATCAGCCAATCAGAATTTTCCTACCTTAATTCCGATTGGCTGATAGAATCCTATCAGCCAATCGGAATTTGAGGGTCGCCATCTTGGATGACGTCCCTTAAAGGAACCGTCATTCTGTGTTAGGACGTCGGAAGAAGAGGATGGATTCTCGCCGGAGGTCTTGAAGATGGAGCCGCTCGTCGTCGGATGGAAGAAGATGGAAGATGCCGCTTGGATGAAGATGTCTACCAGTCCGGATCTCCTCTTCTGCCCAGATAGGATGAAGACTTCTGCCCGATGATGGACCTCTTCAGCCGGATCATGGACATCTTCAGCCCCTGCTTGGGCTTGGATGAAGACTTCGGAGTCTGGACCGATCGGTGATACCCGGCGTGGTGAAGATAAGGTAGGAAGATCTTCAGGGGCTTAGTGTTTGGTTTATTTAAGGGGGGTTTGGGTTAGATTAGGGGTATGTGGGTGGTGGGTTGTAATGTTCGGGGGGGTATTGTATGATTTTTTTTTTACAGGCAAAAGAGCTGAATTCTTTGGGGCATGCCCCGCAAAAGGCCCTTTTAAGGGCTGGTAAGGTAAAAGAGCTTTTCTATTTGTATTTTAGAATAGGGTAGGGCATTTTTTTTATTTTGGGGGGCTTTGTTATTTTATTAGGGGACTTAGAGTAGGTGTAATTAGCTTAAAATTGTTGTAAGATTTTTCTAATGTTTGTAAATATTTTTTTATTTTTCGTAACTTAGTTCTTTTTTTATTTTTTGTACTTTAGTTAGTTTATGTAATTGTATTTAATTGTAGGTATTTGTAGGAATTTATTGATAGTGTAGTGTTAGGTTTAATTGTAGATAATTGTAGGTATTTTATTTAATTAATTTATTGATAGTGTAGTGTTAGGTTTAATTGTAACTTAGGTTAGGATTTATTTTACAGGTAATTTTGTAATTATTTTAACTAGGTAACTATTAAATAGTTCTTAACTATTTAATAGCTATTGTACCTGGTTAAAATAAATACCTGCCTGTAAAATAAATATTAATCCTAAAATAGCTACAATATAATTATAATTTATATTGTAGCTATATTAGGATTTATTTTACAGGTAAGTATTTAGCTTTAAATAGGAATAATTTATTTAATAAGAGTTAATTTATTTCGTTAGATTTAAATTATTTTTTAACTTAGGGGGGTGTTAGGGTTAGGGTTAGACTTAGCTTTAGGGGTTAATACATTTATTATAGTGTTGGTGAGGTCCGGTCGACAGATTAGGGGTTAATACTTGAAGTTAAGTGTCGGCGATGTTAGGGAGGGCAGATTAGGGGTTAATACTATTTATTATAGGGTTATTGAGGCGGGAGTGAGGCGGATTAGGGGTTAATAACTTTATTACAGTAGCGGTGAGGTCCGGTCGGCAGATTAGGGGTTAATAATTATAGGTAGGTGGCGGCGAAGTTTGGGGTGGCAGATTAGGGATTAATAAATATAATATAGGGGTCGGCGGTGTTATGGGCAGCAGATTAGGGGTACATAGGGATAATGTAGGTGGCGGCGGTGTGCGGTCGGCATATTAGGGGTTAAAAAATTTTAATAGAGTGGCGGCAATGTGGGGGGCCTTGGTTTAGGGGTACATAGGTAGTTTATGGGTGTTAGTGTACTTTAGAGCACAGTTGTTAAGAGCTTTATGAACCGGCGTTAGCCCAGAAAGTTCTTAACTCCTGGCTTTTTGCTGCGGCTGGAGTTTTGTCGTTAGAGTTCTAACGCTCACTTCAGCCAAGAATCTAAATACCGGTGTTAGAAATATCCCATTGAAAAGATAGGATACACAATTGACGTAAGGGGATCTGCGGTATGGAAAAGTTGCGGCTGGAAAGTGAGCGTTAGACCCTTACCTACACGACTCTAAATACCAGCGGTAGCCCAAAACCAGCGTTAGGAGCCTCTAACGCTGGTTTTGACGGCTAACGCCAAACTCTAAATCTAGCGGAAGGTTTCTGACCCCTCTAAATCTGTGCTGGTCAACCTTTCTCAAAATGTCTGATGAGGAGGATACTTCAGTAGCTAGAAGGTGAGATCTCAGACTCTGACACAATGGGGGGAAAATCTTGTGAATCTGAGGAAGTTAATTTCAGATTTAAGCTTGAACATCTCCGGTTGCTACTGAAGGAGGTTCTAGCTACTTTGGATGACTCTGAACCTTTGGTTCCATTTTCCCCGTCCCCTGTTTTTAAAAAGATTATTCCTGTTGCTGACTCCATTCGTGACTTATGTCACACAGTGCCTAAAGTAGAGGGAGCTATCTCAACTCTAACTAAAAGAGGATAGAATAGAAGATAGTTGTTGTTTTAAGGATCCTATGGATAAGAAGCTAGAGGCTTACTTAAAAAAAGATGTACATCCATCAAGGATTACAGTGGAAACCTGCGGCAAGTATTGCTATGGTTGCGGGAGCAGCATCTTATTGGTGCGATGCCCTGTCTAATCTGATATCATAAAAGTCTAGGATAGAGGAGATCCAGGATAGGATCAAAGCTCTTAAACTGGCCAATACCATTATTTGCGATGCCAACATGCAGGTAATTAGACTGGGAGCTAAGATGTCTAGCTTCACTGTTCTAGCTCTGTGGTTAAAATCTTGGTCAGCTGATGTATCTTCTGATGTATCTTCTAAGGCCAAGCTTTTGGCTTTACCTTATAAGGGTAAAACTGTATTTGGTCCTGGTCTGGTGGAAATAATTTCCAAAATTAAGGGTGGAAAGGGATCTTTCCTACCTCAGGACAGGAAGAATAGACCTAAAGGTCATCAGAATTCAAATGTTTGCTCCTTTTGCAACTTTAAAGGGCAGAAGTCTTCCTCCTCATCTTCCAAACTAGAGCAATCCAGGACCTCTTTGGAAGTCCAGTCAGCCTTCAAATAAGGGGAAGCAAAACAAGAAGCCTTCCACTGATTCTAAATTAGCATGAAGGGTCTGCCTCCGATCCAATTTTGGATCTAGTGGGGGGCAGGCTCTCTCTTTTTCAGCAAGCTTGTATTTGCGATGTCCCAGATCCGTGGGCTGTGGACATAGTATCCCAGGGTTACAGAATAGGATTAGTCTTGCCCTCCATGGCCCTATCATTGGAGGGAAAGTGTTCCAGTTCCTGTAGAAGAACATGGAAAAGTATTCTGTTCAAATCTCTTTGTGGTTCCCAAAAAAGGAGGGAACTTTCTGTCCCATCCTAGACCTAAAGTGCCTCAATAAATTCCTCAGGGTTCGTCCTTCAAGATGGAAACTATTCGTTCCATTCTTCCTTTGGTTCAGGAAGGTCAGTTCATGATGACCATAGACCTGAAGGAGGCATATCTACATGTTTCCATTCACAGGGATCATCACCAGTTTCTAAGGTTTGCCTTTCTGGGCAATCATTTCCAGTTTGTTGCACTCCCGTTTGGTCTGGTCACGGCTCCCAGAATATTTACAAAGGTTCTGGGGGCACTTTTGGCTGTGGTCAGATCCCAGGGAATTGCTGTGGTGCCTTACCTAGATGACATCTTGGTTCAGGCGTCATTTTGTCAACTAGCAAAATCTCATACGGAGATGTTGTTGTCTTTTCTACATTCCCAGGGATGGAAAGTGAATTTGGAAAAGAGTTCCCTTGTTCCAGCTACAAGTGTGTGTTTCTTAAGGACAATCATAGATTCTCTGTCCAGATGTCAGAAAATTCAAACTTCTTACTTTGTGCCTTTCTCTCCAGTCTGCTATGTGTCCATCAGTGGCTCAATGCATGGAGGTGATTGGTCTGATGGTTGCTTTCATAGACATCATTAATTTTGCTTGGTTACATCTGAGACCTCTGCAACTATGCATGCGCAGTCAGTGGAACGGAGACCATTCAGATTTATCGCAGGACAGATCTGGATCTCCTAACAAGAGACTCTCTCTCGTGGTGGAATTCACAGGAAATTCTGGCTCGGGGAGCTTGCTTCCTTAGACCTTGCTGGGTAATTATGACTATGGATGCCAGCCTGTTAGGCTGGGGAGCAGTTTGGGGCTCTCTAAAAGCTCAGAGTCTGTGGACTTGGGAGGAGTCTTCTCTGCCCATAAACATCTTGGAGTTGAGAGCAATCTTCAATGCCTTGATAGCTTGGCCTCAGTTATCTTTAGTCTGACAAGGACAACAACACCTCAGTGGCTTACATCAACCACCAGGGAGGAACTCTGAGTTCCTTGGCTATGATGGAGGTAACTCGCATTCTTCAGTGGGCGGAAGCTCATGATTGTCACCTATCTGCTATCCACATTCCAAGGGTGGACAACTGGGAGGCGGATTTTCTGAGCATACAGACTTTTCATCCTGGGGAGTGGGCTCTCCATCCGGAAGTGTTCTCAAAGATAACCTTTAGGTGAGGGGTTCTGGAGTTGGATCTGATGATGTCTCATCAAAACGCCAACCTCCCAAAGTATGGTTCAAGATCAAGAGATCCTCAGGCAGCTCTGATAGATGCTCTAGCGGTTCCTTGGATCTTCTCTCTGGCATACCTGTTTTCTCAGTTTGCTCTACTTTCGTGAGTCATTGCTTGTATGAAACAGAAGAGAGCATCTGTAATTCTAATAGCTCCTGCATGGCCTCGCAGGATCTGGTGAAGATGTCATCTCTTCCACTTTGGAGGTTAGCTCTGAGGAAGGGCCTTCTACTTCAGGGTCCATTCCTCCATCCAAATCTGGATTCTCTGAAGCTGACTGCTTGGAGATTGAATGCCTAGTTTTGACTAGACATGTTTTTTCTGAGGCGGTCATTGATACCATGCTTCAGGCTTGTAAACCTGTTACTCGCAAAATTTACCATAAGGTATGGAGCAAAAACCTTTGTTGGTGCGAATCTAAGGGTTTCTACTGGAGCTGGGTGAAGATTCCTCGCATTTTATCTTTTCTTCAGGATGGCCTGGAGAAAGGTTTGTCATTCAGTACTCTGAAGGGTCAGATTTCTGCACTGTCTATTCTTTTGCACAAACGTCTGGCAGATTTATCAGATGTTCAAACTTTAATTCAGGCCCTGGACAGAATCAGGCCTGTGTTTAAACCTGTTGCTCCTCCTTGAAGCCTTAACCTTGTTCTTAAAGTTTTGCAGCAGGCTCCTTTTGAGCCGATGCATGCTGTTAATATAAAATTGTTATCTTGGAAAGTTTTGTTTATTCTTGCTATTTCTTCCGCTCGCAGAGTTTCTGAGCTTTCAGCTTTGCAGTGTAGTTCCCCATACTTTATTTTTCATGCAGATAAGGCAGTCCTTCGTACTAAGTTGGGTTTTCTCCCTAAGGTTGTGTCGGATTGAAACATTAATCAGGAAATTGTTGTTCCTTCTTTTTGTCCTAATCCTTCTTCCCATAAGGAAAGTCTTTCGCATTACCTAGATGTTGTGCATTCTCTAAAATTTTACCTCCAAGCAACTAAAGATTTCCGGCAGTGTTCTGCCCTGTTTGTGGTTTTCTCTGGTAAGCGTAAAGGTCAGAAGGCCACTTTTACTACCCTTTCACTCTAGTTAAGAAGTGTTATCTGTTTAGCTTAGGAGACAGCTGGACAGCAGCCTCCTGAGAGAATTACGGCTCATTCCACTAGGGCTGTCTCTTCATCCTGGGATTTAAAAAATGAAGCTTCTGTGGAGCAGATTTGCAAGACGGCAACATGGTTCTCTTTGCATACTTTTGCCTAAGCTGAGGCCTCTTTTGAGAGAAAGGTTTTTCAAGCAGTGGTGCCTTCTGTTTAGGCCTGCCTGCCTTGTTCTCCCTCCCTTTTCATTCTATGTCCTCTAGCTTGGGTATTGGTTCCCACTAGTAATTAGAATGAAGTTGTGGACTCTTCATGCCATAGGAAAGAAAACAAAATTTATGCTTACCTGATAAATGTATTTCTTTCCAGGCATTGAGAGTCCACGACCCCGCCCTCTTTTCAATTTCGATTTGTCAATTTTTATGAGTAAATCTCAGGCACCTCTATACCCTTGTTTTTCTTCTTTTTCCATTTCATTCAGCTGAATGACTGGGGATTATGGGTAAGGGAAGTTACACTTAAAAGCTTTGCTGGGGTGCTATTTGCCTCCTCCTGCTGGCCAGGAGTTGAATATCCTACAAGTAATTGGAATGAAGTTGTGGACTATCCGTAAAGAAAGTAATTTATCAGGTAAGCATAAATTTTGTTTTAATATACCTATTATTTCCTAGTATTAATAAAACAGTTGGTCAATACATGGCCCATCTAATTTAACTGAGCATGTAATTGTAATACCAAACATGGGTATTATGTTAGGGCTGGGCGATATACTACAAATGCAGTTTTAAACCACGATTAACTGCCGCAATTTAAAAACCGCGAGTATGCAATTTTTTTAGCCCCACCCCTATGACGTATTTTGCCGAAAGAAGCTGATCAAAAGCTTGGAAGCGGCCAGAGGGGAAGCAATTTTGCATTTATATAAGAAGGTAGTGTTTTTAATTTGACAGACCCACAGTCTCAGATATTAAACATGTAAATGTGTTAGTGTTTTTGTGTAATCACACTTTTTTTACCCCTCCATAATGTGATCTGGTGAAAATACCTCAAACAGTGTCACACTGTCTCACAGTGGGACAAACCAATCCCAAATATGTATTGGCTGGATGATAAAATTAGTATAGTTTAATAAGACCAAGCTATGTAGCTAAGCAAACTAGAATTACATTTAACCACTGAATTATTTGTGTGATGTCCCTTTCTCTAATAGTAATAACACCTCAAGCTCAGTTACTCTCTCGTCTCAACCCTAAACGTCATGGTCAGACAACATCACTACTTTTAAGAGTATGTGTGACCCATCAAATGTAAATCAACTAATATGGGCGTGTTTAGATAAGATCTGTCACTTATTGAACATAGGAGGAGCTGCTTTAAGGTAATAGTGTAAGGTTGTTGAGAAGTCCACTGCGTCGTGATGTCATATGACTTCAACGCCTTCAAAGTAATGGCACAACAGCCATGCCCACATTCACTGTAGCTTTTAAAAACTCGTCCCGCCCCCTCCGGCTTCCTGTTGACAAGATGGCGGCGGAGAGAAGAACATTGTCGTACACTGTGTGCAAGTAGAGTTCTTTCTCCTCCAGTTATTTGCCCCGGGGTCTGTGGGAGTAGCCTGTGTATCTGATGCCACCTTGTTATACCGCTAGATGCATAAGAAGACCTGTATACCCCAGTCTAGCGGTATCTGTGTGTATGTTTAGGGACAGACATGCAGAAATATGTACTCTGACATAGCTTACCTCTGTATAACACCCAGTTGCGTGTGCAAGCGGCCAGAGGAGAAGCAAGGGAATACGACTTGTATTAGGTGTTGGGGTTGGTCTTGTACACATCTGATAGTGAGTTTACCCACCAGCTAGCACGTGAAAAATTGCGATTAAATCGCAATTTATTTTAAAACAATCGCGATTTTATTTTTTGCCCATATCGCCCAGCCCTAATATATGTATATGTATATATATATCACTCTCCTGAAACTGAATCCACCCTCCTGGGTCATCAGCCTGGGTGCAAAATTGAAATTAATATGGAAGCAAACAAATGCACTCTCAAGTCTTCTTAGTCTTAGTCCACTACTAAGAAGACCTGAGAGTGCATTTGTTTGCGTATATATATATATATATATATATATATATATATATTTTTTTTTTTAACACATATCCCTAGGGTATGTCTCAATACAATATCCTACCTATAATATTTAAAAAGGTTGTATTTAAAAGTCATATTTCTATGACTAGTAGTATAATCCAATAATTTCAGTATGACATCAATCAATATTTCATTTCATATTTTGCTGTTATATTGTTACATTTTGAGTGCATAAACTCATATCTATGATCCAGGGCACATATTACATAGGCATTTATATACCAGTATCTACTAGTCATATTATGTTATTTATTCTGAAATAAGTTGGTTATAAATTTTAAATATTACTACAGATATTTATTTATTTCACTTCATGTTTAATACAGTATCCTGGGCATTAGACACATCTTAGATGTATATAACAGAGCCCATATATAAATATATATATTATAAATTACTATATTAATTAATATGAAAACTATATAGACAATTGGTTTAAACTTTAAATCTTCAAATTCTTATTCTTTCAAATTACACAGGTTAAGATATTTCTCCTGCTGTATTCAATAGAGACACACGTCTGGATTTTGTATATTTGAACTCAGCATGGAATTATTAAAACTTAGATAAGGGCTATATTCCCTGAGAATCTGTGTAACTTCCATTATTCTTGCACACGGATCGTCCACTTCTTCAGGCAGGAAACTCTTTATATGGAAGTACAAACCTGAGAATGCCATGTGATAAAAAATCTCTTTGAAGTGACCTGCTTTCATTATTTGAACAAAAGTTTATACCCTTTGTTCTTTGATGCATCCTGTCTGTATCTGGTCACAGCAGGCAGTCTGAAGTGCCTGGGCCTTAATGAAACTTACAGTACAGAAGTTATATTTAAAATAGTTTCATATATAGATGAATTAATCAAAATGATATCTATGCACATAGCTTATAATAATATCTCACCTTTTGCATGACAACATATTTTATACTCCAATGTTCTGCACATAGCAGATTATGCTCTATTTATTGTTAAAGAGATATTTAAATAAATATCTGATACATTTTTGCACAAATATATCTATCGATCTATCTACCTATCTATATATACATGATTATATATAGGTCTGCTTTTAGACTTCTATAGATTGATCGTCTACTACTGAGATTACAATCAGAAAGTGAAAGTAAAACAGCCATTTTACAAATGTGTGCTAAAAGCAACCACTAGATGGAGCTGGTTTGCAAGAAATCACATACAAATCAATGCAGTAAAGTCACATTTGAAAATTGCGTACTCTCGCGGTTTTAAAACCATGGCAATTAATTGTGGTTTAAAAACGCATCCATGATTAATCATGCAGCCCTAGTGTATATGTGTCTGTAAATACATACATACACATATAAATACATATGTACACCCGACATCCGGTGGGCGGGCTGAGAGAGAGAGCGCAAAGTGCAACTGCTCCAACCTCTGCATCACAACCCCGCATTATCAGACCCTAGGCCCATACAAGCTGGGACAAACCATGCTGCCTGCCTCCCCTAAGCTAAGGAAGAAGAAGGCAGGATTGAGAGATCAGTGCACGCGTCACTGATGAAAGTGCTTAGAAAGCGCTTAGGAAACAAGCAACAAGATGGAGACATCAGTGCGAGAGTGAGTCTCTCCCCGGAAAATCCAAAATCGTATTAATAGGCTTTCAGAATGTTTCAAGTTGTAATAGCTGCTCAAAATAGATCTGGATCCAAGGAAAGGATAAGTGCTTTGGGTGTTTTTTCCTCTTCATGATGAATGACTAGTAGAGGGCTTTTGCCCCATACATGTAATTTCCTTCAATTCTGGTTAGGGTGTTAATGGCGATATATTGTTGCCAATTATTCTTGCCTAAGCATTATCCCAGTGAAGATGACTGCAATTCTACCTATTCAAAATCTCTGTAAATGCTGAATAAGTGAGTTACTTACTGATTTAAATGCTCAGAAAGTGGAAAATTGCATAATGATTTGACTGTCTATGGGAAAAGAGAGTATGTTTGAATTAATGCATGTGAATTTCATGGGCTGTAAGTCTGGGGCAAGGGTTAATTGCCACCCCAAGTGGATGGAACAGCACCCCAGTGAAGATACCTACAATAATGGAGACACCATGCCCTCTTTCTTGAATTCATCATAGGATAAGATTTGATATAAAGTCACTCGGAAGCTTTAGACTGAGATTTATCTGGTTTGGTCTAAAAGACTGGTTGTTTTTTGTAAGAGAATTCTTTATTGGTGCTAAAAGACAGACGGCTAGATTATGAGTCTTGCGTTAGCCTTAAAAAGCAGCGTTGAGAGGTCCTAATGCAGCTTTTTAACACCCGCTGGTATTACGAGTCCTGCAGGTAAAGGTGTACCGCTCAATTTCTTTCATGTAATTAGCAAGAGTCCATGAGCTAGTGACGTATGGGATATACATTACTATCAGGAGGGGCAAAGTTTCCCAAACCTTAAAATGCCTATAAATACACCCCTCACCACACCCACAATTCAGTTTTTACAAACTTTGCCTCCCATGGAGGTGGTGAAGTAAGTTTGTGCTAGATTCTACGTTGATATGCGCTTCGCAGCAGGCTGAAGCCCGGTTTTCCTCTCAGAGTGCAGTGAATGTCAGAGGGATGTGAAGAGAGTATTGCCTATTTGAATACAATGGTCTTCCTCTAGGGGATCTATTTCATAGGTTCTCTGTTATCAGTCGTAGAGATTTCTTCTCCTACCTCCCTTTTCAGATCGACGATATACTCTTATATACCATTACCTCTACTGATTCTCATTTCAGTACTGGTTTGGCTATCTACTTTATGTAGATGAGTGTCTTAGGGTAAGTAAGTCTTATTTTTTTATGACACTCTAAGCTATGGTTGGGCACTTTATATGTAAAGTTCTAAATATATGTTTTAAACTTATATTTGCCATGATTCAGGATATTCAGTATTCCTTCTTTCAGACTGTCAGTTTCATTTTTTTGGGAAAATGCTTATGAATTAATATTTTTTCTTACCTTAAAAATATTCAAATTTACTTTTTTCCTTGCGGGCTGTTAGGCTCGCGAGGGCAGAAAATGCTTTAATTTATTGCGTCATTTTTGGCGCAAACTTTTTTGGCGCAAAATTTTTGTCATTTCCGGCGCCATAGTTGACGCAGGAAGTTTGTTCATGGTTGCATAATTTTTTGACGCATGTGTGTTAGACTTTTTTTGCGCCAAAAATTTTTATACTTAGCGCCACTTTTTGTCACATTATTTAAGTCTCAGTTTTTTTTGTTGCTTCTGGTTACTAGAGGCTTGTTTGTTTTGCATTTTTTCCCATTCCTGAAACTGTCATTTAAGGAATTTGATAATTTTGCTTTATATGTTGTTTTTTTCTATTACATATTGCAAGATATTTCAAACACTGTTCCTGTATCAAGAAATTCTGAGGGATTCCTGTTGACTGATATCAGTCCTACCAAAGCTAAGTTCATTTATTTTAATGTTATGAATGTTTATCTTTAGCTATGGTTTGTAATCAGTTATCATGATAAACTTTTACATGCAGAATCCATTAGTATTTATGCTTTATATATTACTATTCTTTTTACATCTTATGTACAAGATATACTTAGAAATTTATAAGAATATTTTTCTGATTCTATTTTTAAGGCTTTGTCTGACATCCCACCTTCTAATAAAATTTTTAGGTCTTTTTCAAACTTCTTTTTTAGTTGATGAAGTTTCAAATGACCAACTACATAATGAATTATCCTTCTCTGATGGTGTTTTTTCTCATTCTGAATTTTTCTTCATCAGATATTGACACTAACAAATCTACTTTTTTTATTTTTTAATAGAGTACATTTGTTCTTTGTTCAAAAGGTGTTGATTATTTTGGATATTGAAGTAACTACTTCTTTTGATTTTAAAGACTAGCTAACATTTAAATTCTGCTTATTTATCTTCTGTGATTTCTTCAGAGGTTTTTTTCCAGTTCCTGATACTAGGGAATGGAATAGGCTGAGAATTTTCTTTTAGTCCTTCTTTAAGGTTTTTAAATTGTATTCTTTGCCGGCAGTTAGTTTTGAGGAAAGATTCCCCAAGTTAATGGGGCTCTCTCTACTCCTGCTAAATATACTATTATTCTTATAGCAAATAGTATTTATTTTTTCCTTCAGATGGTTGTATCTTATTTAAGGAAAATTATTTTCAGGTACTTTTCTTAGACCTGTAATGTATTTGGCTGATGTTGCAATTGCTTCATCTTTCTGGTTGGATACTTTAAGATCAAATATCAGATTATGATTTGTTTAGCATTGTTAAAAGGACAAAATCTACTACTCATTTGAAGTTCAGACTAAGTGCTATTGCATTGTCTTGCTATCTTGCATTTGTTGATTGTGCAAGTCCAGTGTGTTGACTGGTCCTTTAACTTGATTAACATGCTAATAATTTCATTTGTGTTGTCATTTTATTAAATATTTTCGCAAATGAGGTTTAATCTATGTCTTTAGCTATTTTAGCTAGAAGAACTTTGTGATTTCAATCTTGGAATGCTAATTTGATTTCTAAAATCCATATTTCTTTTTTTCCAAGATAATCAATTATTTGGTTCATAATTGGATTCAATTCTTTAACTGTTACTCTGGGCTTCAAGATTGAGTTCTAAGACTAAAACATTAAGCTTATATTAGTTTTCTGTTCTTACTAAGGAACGGAATCCTGAATTCTTCCCCAAGTAACATGTTTATAATTGGAAGTTTTTTTCTTCATTCAATTAAGCCTTTTAAAAGTTCAAAGTCACCTCCCCAAATTTGCATGTAGGTGCGGTTCTTATTCCAGCTTGGCTGGAAAGGGGCAGGTTAAGACTTTTTTGAAATTTGTTTGGTTCTATTCGGTCCAAACTTCTTAGACTTTGGGTACAGAATAGGATTCAGAGTAAAACCGTCTGTGAGAAGTCTTTTTTCTCTATCATATTCCAGCTATTCCAGTAAGACTAACACTTTCCTGAAGTGTGTTTCAGACCTATATGTTTTGGGTACTGGTGAAGTGCGGCTGGTCACCCGTTGGGGCTCAAGCGCTGCTCAGACCTGGAGTTTTCTGGGGTATGTATTCCACTTTCATTTTAGGAACTGGGTTTTGGGGTTTTATTCAAGACTATTCATTGTTCCAAAGATAGAAAATCTTTTTGAATTGTCATATAAGTGTACCTTCTTTTAGATTGGTGTTTATATGGTCTATTCTGCCTTTTTGGTCAGTGACAGCATTATTTGTTTACAATAGATACAATAGATGCATAGCTTCATTTTCTGTTTTCATTCAGATTATTTTTATTTTCTGAGATTCTCTTTTTTTGACAAGCATTATCAATTTGTTGCTTTTCCTTCTGGTCTAGCGACAGCTCTAAGAATCTTTTCAAGGTTTTCAGTGTTCCTTATTTGGACGTCATCGTGGTACTGGCTCAGTCTTTTCGTTCTGCGGAATCTCATACGATTCAAGTTTGTTGTTTCTTCAAGACATGGTTAGAGGATCTTTTTTATCAAAAGCTCCTTGATTCCTCACACAAGGGTCACCTTTTTTAGGTTTCCAGATAGATTGTGTCAATGTTTTTGTCTCTAACAGACAAGTGACAAGTTTATTGGGTTCCGTTTGTCGGAACCTTCAGTCTCTATTATTTCCTTCAAGTTGCTATATATGCATGAAAGTTTTAGGTTTCATGGCTGCAGCATTGGATTTGTTTCCCTTTGCTCATTTCATAGGAAACCTTTACAGTTTTTTATGCTGAATAATGGTGCAGGGATTCTAGGATATCACTTTTTATATCTTTGAATCCTAATGTTTAACTTTCTTTGATTCGGTGGTTAAGATCACCATCATTTCGTTCTACAGGTCTCTTCGGTTCTTTCAACCTGGACCATGATCTCTACAGATGCGAGTCTTTTAGGTTGGGAGGCTCTCTGAGGATCTCTGTCAGCACAAGGGGTTTGGAAATCTCAGGAGGCGAGATTACCATTTGATATTTTGGAACTCCGTGCATTCTCAGAGTTCTTCAGTTGGTTTCTTTTTGAAGAAGAGACGTTTATTGTTTTTTCAGACAGACAATGTCACATCTGTGGCGTATGTCAATCATCAGGGTGGGACTATCAGTCCTTAGGCTGTGACAGAAGTATCCCGGATATTTGCTTGGGCTAAATCCAGCTCCTATCTAATTTCTGTAGTCTTTTTCCAAGGTATAGACAATTAGGAAGCGGATTATCTCTGTTAATCAAGCTTTACATCCGGGAGAATGGTCTCTTTACCCAGATATGTTTTTAAATTTTTCAGATGTGAGGGCTTCCAGAAATAGATCTGATGGCATCTCATCTAAACAAGGAACTTTCCAGGGGCCTATTCAGGTCCGGGGATCCTCAGGCGGAAGTAGTATATGCATTGACACTTCCTTGGAATTATCAATCTGCCTATATTTTTTCATCTCTGGTTCTTCTTTTAAGAGTGATTTTCAAAACCATCAGAGAGCAATCTTTGGTGTGGCTGGTGGCTCCAGCATGGCCACACAGGTTTTGGTATATGGCTCTTGTTTGGATGTCCAGTTGCCAATCTTGGTTACTTCCATTAAGGACAGACCTTATATTTTAACATTCGTTTTTTTCATCAGGAATTCAAATGATTAATTTGATGGTATAAAAATTTAACGCTTAGTACTTAGTCATAGAAGTTTTTCTGACTCAGTGATTAATACTATGTTGCAGGCTCGTAAATCTGTGTCTAGTAGGATTTATTATAGAGTTTGGAAGATTTACATCTCATGATGCTCTTCTTATGAATTCTCTTGGCATTCTTTTAGAATTCCTAGGATTTTATAGTTTCTTCATAAGGTTTTGTCTGCATGTTCCTTGAAAGAACAAATCTCTGCTTTTCCTGTGCTGTTTCACAGGAAGAATTTCTAAATCTTTCTGATATTCATTGTTTTGTTCAGGCTTTGGTTCGTATCAAGCCTGTTATTAAGCCAAGTTCTCCTCCTTGGAGTCTTAATTTGGTTCTGAAGGCTTTACAGGCTCTTCTGTTTGAGCATATGCTTTCTTTGGACATTAATTACTTTCATGGAAAGTATTGTTCTTTTTAGACATCTCTTCAGCTAGAACAGTTTTTGAATTATCTGTTCTTTCTTGTGAATCTCCTTTTTCTGATTTTTCATCAGGATAAGGTGGTTTTTGCTGTCCTCATTTCAATTTTTACTTAAAGTTGTGAATTCTAACAACATTAGTAGAGGAATTATTGTCCCTTCCTTGTGTCCTAATCCTAAGAATTCTTTGGTAAGATTCTTACATTCTTTGGATGTGGTAAGAGTTTTGAAATATAATATTGAAGCTATTCAGATTTCAGACAGGCTTCTAGTCTATTTGTTATCTTTTCTGGTTTTAGGAAAGGTCAGAAGGCTTCTGCCATTTCTTTGGCATCTTGGTTAAAGCTTTTGATTCATCATGCTTATTTGGAGTTTGGTTAATCCCCGCCTCAGAGGATTACGGCTCATTCTACTAGGTCAGTTTCTACTTCCTGGACTTTTAAGAATGAAGCTTCTGTTGATCAGATTTGCAAAGCAATGACTTGGTCTTCTTTGCATACTTTTACTAAATTCTACCATTTTGATGTTTTCTCTTCTTCAGAAGCAGTTTTTGGTAGAATAGTACTTAAGGCAGCTGTTTCAGTTTGATTCTTCTGGTTATATTTCATTTTTTTTCATTATAAAAATTGGAACTTTTGATTTGGGTAGAGGATTAATTTTTCAGCGGAATTGGCTGTCTTTATTTTATCCCTCCCTCTCTAGTGACTCTTGCGTGGAAGTTCCACATCTTGGGTATCTGCTATCCCATACATCACTAGCTCATGGACTCTTGCTAATTACATGAAAGAAAACATAATTTATGTAAGAACTTACCTGATAAATTCATTTCTTTCATATTAGCAAGAGTCCATGAGGCCCACCCTTTTTGTGGTGGTTATGATTTTTTTGTATAAAGCACAATTATTCCAATTCCTTATTTTTGATGCTTTCACTCCTTTCTTATCACCCCACTTCTTGGCTATTCATTAAACTGAATTGTGGGTGTGGTGAGGGGTGTATTTATAGGCATTTTAAGGTTTGGGAAACTTTGCCCCTCCTGGTAGGAATGTATATCCCATACGTCACTAGCTCATTGACTCTTGCTAATATGAAAGAAATGAATTTATCAGGTAAGTTAAATTATAAAAAAATTATGTTTTTTTGACCAGACTCGAAAATACTGCAAATCCACTTACATGGATCGCCGCCACTATAAAAAATATATTAACCCCTAAACCGCCGCACTCCTGCATCGCAAACACTAGTTACATTTTATTAACCCCTAATCTGCCATCCCTAACATCGCCGACACCTACCTACATTTATTAACCCCTAATCTGCCGCCCCCAACATCGCCACAACTATATTAAATGTATTAACCCGTAAATCTAAGTCTAACCCTAACCCCCCTAACTTAAATATAATTTAAATAAATCTAAATAAAATAACTACAATTAACTAAATTATTCCTATTTAAAACTAAATACTTACCTATAAAATAAACCTAAGATAGCTACAATATTACTAATAGTTACATTGTAGCTAGCTTAGAATTTATTTTTATTTCACAGGCAACTTTGTATTTATTTTAACTAGGTAGAATAGTTATTATATAGTTATTAACTATTTAATAGCTACCTAGCTAAAATAAAGTCAAATTTACCTGTAAAATAAAACCTAACCTAAGTTACAATTACACCTAACACTACACTATAATTTAATAAATTCCCTAAACTAAATACAATTAAATACAATTATCTAAAGTATGAAAAAAAAAAAAAACACTAAATCACAGAAAATAATAAAATAATTACAAGTTTTTTTAAACTAATTACACTAATCTAATCCCCCTAATAAAATAAAAAAGCGCCCCAAAATAATAAAAAGCCCTACCCTATACTAAATTACAAATAGCCCTTAAAAGGGCCCTTTTACCTGTAAAAAAAAGTACAATACCCCCCATTATTATTATTTTCTGTAATTTAGTGTTTTTTCGTACTTTAGATAATTGTATTTAATTGTTTAGTTTAGGGAATTAATTTAATTATAGTGTAGTGTTAGGTGTAATTGTAACTTAGGTTAGGTTTTATTTTACAGGTAAATTTGTCTTTATTTTAACTAGGTAGCCATTAAATAGTTAATAACTATTTAATAACTATTCTACCTAGTTAAAATAAATACAAAGTTGCCTGTAAAATAAAAATAAATCCTAAGCTAGCTACAATGTAACTGTTAGTTATATTGTAGCTATCTTAGGGTTTATTTTATAGGTAAGTATTTAGTTTTAAATAGGAATAATGTAGTTAATTGTAGTTATTTTATTTAGATTTATTTAAATTATATTAAAGTTAGGGGGGTTAGGGTTAGGTTTAGGGGTTAAGAACTTTAATATAGTGGCGGCGACGTTGGGGGCGGCAGATTAGGGGTTAATAAGTGTAGGTAGGTGGTGGCGACATTGGGGCGGCAGATTAGGGGTTAATAAATATAATGTAGGTGTCGGCGATGTTGGGGGCAGCAGATTAGGGGTTAATATTATAATGTAGGTGTCGGGGATGTTGGGGCGGCGGATTAGGGGTTAATAAGTGTAAGATTAGGGGTGTTTAGACTCGGGGTTCATGTTAGGGTGTTAGGTGTTAGGAATCAATGGGGCTGCGTTAAGAGCTGAACGCTGCTTTTTTGCAGGTGTTAGATTTTTTTTCAGCCGGCTCTCCCCCATTGATTCCTATGGGGAAATTGTGCATGAGCACGTTTTGCCAGCTCACCGCTACCGTAAGCAGCGCTGGTATTGAGGTGAGATGTGGAGCAAACTTTTGCTCTCCACTCACTTTTCTGTGGCTAATGCCGGGTTTCTAAAAACCCGTAATACCAGCGTTGTCTGTAGGTGAGTGGTGAGGGAAAACTGCTTGTTAGCTCCGCACCCCTGTTACTGCAAAACTCGTAATCTAGGTGAGAGTGATGCTAGCAGAAGTCTATCTTGAGGAAGGTGCCTGCAATCACTTAGCTAACAGGAGCAGGATAATAGTGTCTATATGAATAACTGGAACTGCTATAACCAAGTTAACAAAAAGATGGATCTTTACATGTTTGAATGACTATATATTCAAGTGTCCTCTATTCTAATTAGCTTGCTTTTTAGCGCTTATAATATAAAAGAGGCAAGAGTCTAAATGTTCTCATGGGAACTATATGCAGCTGGTAATTTCTTCCTGAGCTCTATCAGAAAATAAAGGTGTCAGCCTGAGGGGTTGTAAAATCCGTAGCAACTCTGCAACTGGTACTACTATAATCAAGAAAAAGCTGGAATTCCTGGCGTATGGACTTTTCATATAAGAATAAGGCTTATTAGCTGACTGTCCTGATAAATGGTGAAATTGTGTGAGAGAATTTTCTGTCTGGAATATTTAAATTGACATGTCTTCACACTAAACATTTTTTTTTAGAGCTAAGAGACATTCAGCCTCTAGAATACTAGGTGTTCCAGAGAAATATTTAAATGATGATCTAGAGAAACTAGTATCTAAAGAAATTCCAAAAAACGTCTGCAGACAGCGCCGGATTGGCCTACCACGATATCAGGATATTTCTCGGTGGGCTGCAGCAGCTGGGGCTGGAAGGCTACAATTTAAAGGGGTGATTAATGTATGCAATTGGGTTGTAGAGCTGCTATATAACATCAATCTGACATTTGTATTTAATACAAAGTAATATAATTTAATTCTGAAACAATATTGGGGAAGGAGTGCCCCAGCAATCCCCTTTGAGAAAAATGGGGCTTGTGCATTCTATCGACTCAACGGAAAATAGGGCTGGTCTTCATAATTTCCAGGGCTGCTTTTTATACCCAGTCCAGCCCTGTCTGCAGATGTTATTAACAAGAGAAATAGTGGAGAGAGCCCACAGGATTGGCCTTAGAGCCGCCAAAGTACAGACTAGATCACTAAACAAAGTTCATCCAAGACCAGTAATAGCAAAATTACTAAATTACCAAGATAAGGTAGAAATTATGAAAGAGTATAAAAAAAATGAAAGAACTCTTGGTACTTGATGACTCGAAAATATTGATATTTCAGGATTTCTCAATAGAGACAGCAACTAAAAGAAAGAGCATGTCTCAGATATGTAGCCAATTTATTCAGAGAGGATTGAAGGCATATGCAGTATACCCTGCTATATTAAAGGTTGATTGTAAGGAAGGTATTAAAATATTTGGGAAAACACAAGTAGAAAAACACTTCCTGGAGATGATATCAAAAGAATAATGACCCCTGGGTAAATATCCGTAATTTATTGGGCTTCTTTTCACTTTACATGGGTTATTTGAAATTAGGATTGTAGATGTATACGTATATCTACGTATATGGGGAAGAATTATATATATATAGGTATAATTATACATGAGATATACACTTGCTTATGTGCTTTAGATTGGTTGAATATTTTTTCTGTATATAATAAGATCATAATTCTGGACAGATTACGCTGTACTTTTGTAGTCCCCTCCAGACCTGGTCCAATTTTTCTTTTTTTGTTGTTTTTTTCCCGCCTCTATCCCAGCTCTATCCACGCCCCTCTCTCTGTGCTTAAGAGCCTAGAAAGATGATTAGTAGTAGAGTGACAATAACATCTGGGAACGTGGCGGGCATCACCTTACCAATAAAAATAAAAGCAATTATTAAACACTTTAAAAGACTTAACACTGACATAGCTATTTTACAGGAAATAAGATTGAAAGAAAAGGAAATCTGTAAATTAAAAAGTAACTGGGTTGGTGAGGTGTATGCAACGCCATGCTCCAATAGAGAGAAATGGGTAGCTATAATTATTAGTAAGAATCTGTAGAATAAAATTTTGGAAACGGTGTTAGACTCAAACTCGCGATATTTAATACTAAAATTAGAAATAAAGGCATCTACTTATCAAGCTGTCAACTTACTTGCATTCAACGGCACCAATACACTCACCTAAGATCGCCTAACTTCGCTGCTGCGGACCTGAATATGCTCTCCAAAGTTACCAAAAAAGCTGTCAAAAAGCTGCGCCCCAAGTAAAGACTGTTAACTGACAGTCATCGATCTCACTGCTCTTCTGCTTTTTCCCAGCTTTATTGGTATACTGTCACCAAACACCCACACTATACTACACTATTTTACCCCTGTTACGCTGCTCATGGACCCCGCCGCAACTAAAAAAAATTATTAACCCCTAAACCGCCGCTCCTGGAGCCCACCACCACTCTAATAAACGTATTAACCCCTATCGTGCCGCTCCCGGAGCCCACCGCCACTCTAATAAACGTATTAACCCCTATCCTGCCACTCGCAGAGCCAACCGCCACCTACATTATGTTATTAACCCCTAATCTGCCGCCCCTACACCACCGCCACCAAAATTATACTTATTAACCCCTAATCTGCCATCCCCAACGTCTCCGCCACTATATTACATTTATTAACCCCTAAACCTAAGTCTAACCCTAACACCCCTAACTTAAATATAATTAAAATAAATCTAAATAAAACCTACTATTAATAACTAAATAATCCCTATTTAAAACTAAATACTTACCTATAAAATAAACCCTAAGATAGCTACAATATAACTAATAGTTACATTGTAGCTATCTTAGGGTTTATTTTTATTATACAGGCAAGTTTGTATTTATTTTAACTAGGTACAATAGTTATTAAATAGTTATTAACTATTTAATAGCTACCTAGCTAAAATAAATACAAAAGTACCTGTAAAATAAAACCTAACCTAAGTTGCAATAACACCTAACACTACACTATAATTAAATTAATTAACTAAATTAACAACAATTACATCAATTAAATTAGCTAAAGTACAAAAAACGCACACTAAATTACAGAAAATAATAAACAAATGAGAAGATATTTAAACTAATTACACCTAATCTAATAGCCCTATCAAAATAAAAAAGCCCCCCCAAATAATAAAAACCACTAGCCTAAACTAAACTACCAATAGCCCTTAAAAGGGCCTTTTGCGGGGCATTGCCCAAAAGTAATCAGCTCTTTTACCTGTAAAAAAGAAATACAAACAACCACCCCAACAGTAAAACCCACCACCCACACAACCAACCCCCCAAATAAAATACTAACTAAAAAAAACCTAAGCTCCCCATTGCCCTGAAAAGGGCATTTGGATGGGCATTGCCCTTAAAAGGGCAGTTAGCTCTTTTGCGGCCCAAAGCCCTAACCTATAAATAAAACCCACCCAATACACCCTTAAAAAACCTAACACTAACCCCCTGAAGATTGACTTACTGTTCTGAAGACCGGACATCCATCCTCAAGGAAGCGTCAGAAGTCTTCATCAAACCGGGCCGAAGTCCTCAACGAAGCCGGGAGAAGTCTCCATCCAAGCCGGGCGAAGTGGTCCTCCAGACGGGCAGAAGTCTTCATCCAGACGGCATCTTCTATCTTCATCCATCTGACGTGGAGCGGCTCTATCTTCAAGACATCCGATGCAGAGCATCCTCTTCCTTCCGACTACCGACGAATGAAGGTTCCTTTAAGTGACGTCATTCAAGATGGCGTCCCTTAGATTCCGATTGGCTGATAGAATTCTGTCAGCCAATTGGAAATAAGCTTTCATCCTATTGGCTGTTGCAATCAGCCAATAGGATTGATCTTGCATTCTATTGGCTGATTGGATCAGCCAATAGGATAAAAGCTCAATCCTATTGGCTGATTGCAACAGCCAATAGGATTTTTTCAACCTTAATTCCAATTGGCTGATATAATTCTATCAGCCAATTGGAATCTAAGGGACGCCATCTTGGATGAGGTCATTTAAAGGAACCTTCATTCTGCGGTAGTCGTCAGAAGGAAGAGGATGCTCCGCGTCGGATGTATTGAAGATGGAGCCGCTCCGCACCGGATGGATGAAGATAGAAGATGCCGTCTGGGTGAAGACTTCTGCGGGCTTGGATGAAGACTTCGACCGCTTCGTTGAGGACTTCTCCCAGATTCTTGGAAGATGGATGTCGGATCTTCAAAACTGTAAGTAAATCTTCTGAGGTTAGTGTTAGGATTTTTTTTTTAAGGGTTTATTGGGTGGGTTTTAGTTTTAGATTAGGACTTGGGCTGCAGTAAAGCTAAATGCCCTTTTAAGGGCAATGCCCATCCAAATGCCCTTTTCAGGGCAATGGGGAGCTTAGGTTTTTTTAGTTAGGGTTTTATTTGGAGGGTTGATTGTGTGGGTGGTGGGTTTTACTGTTGGGGGGTTGTTTGTATTTTCTTTTTACAGGTAAAAGAGCTGATAACTTTGGGGCAATGCCCCGCAAAAGGCCCTTTTAAGGTCCATTTGTAGTTCATTGTAGGCTAGGGTTTTTTTATTTTGGGGGGCTTTTTTATTTTCATAGGGCGCTTAGATTAGGTGTAATTAGTTTAAAGCTTTTTCTTTTTTATTTTTTGTAACTTAGTGTTTGTTATTTTTTGTAACTTAGTTACACCTAGCTTTAGAGTTCTGCGGTAGCCGTCCAAACCAGTGTTAGGGGGTCCTAACGCTGGTTTTGGCCGGCCGCTGGTATTTAGAGTCAGTCAGGAAAGGGTCTAACGCTCACTTTCCAGCCGCAACTTTTCCATACTGCAGATCCCCTTACGTCAATTGCGTATCCTATCTTTTCAATGGGATCTTTCTAATGCTGGTATTTAGAGTCTTGGCTGAAGTGAGCGTTAGAACTCTAACGACAAAACTCCAGCCGCAGAAAAAAGTCAGGAGTTAAGAGCTTTATGGGCTAACGCCGGTTTATAAAGCTCTTAACTACTGTGCTCTAAAGTACACTAAAACCCATAAACTACCTATGTACCCCTAAACCGAGGTCCCCCCACCTCACCGCCACTATAATTATATTTATTAACCCCTAATCTGCTGACCGTACACCGCCGCAACCTACATTATCCCTATGTACCCCTAATCTGCTGCCCCTAACATTGCCGACCCCTATATTATATTTATTAACCCCTAATCTGCCCCCCAACGTCGCCGCTACCTACACTTATTAACCCCTAATCTGCCAACCGGACCTCACCGCCACTATAATAAATGTATTAACCCCTAAACCGCCTCACTCCCGCCTCAAAAACCCTATAATAAATAGTATTAACCCCTAATCTGCCCTCCCTAACATCGCTGACACCTAACTTCAAGTATTAACCCCTAATCTGCCGATCGGACCTCACCGCTACTATAATAAATGTATTAACCACTAAAGCTAAGTCTAACCCTAACACTAACACCCCCCTAAGTTAAATATAATTTAAATCCAACGAAATAAAATAAATCTTATTAAATAAATTATTCCTATTTAAAGCTAAATATTTACCTGTAAAATAAACCCTAATATAGCTACAATATAAATAATAATTACATTGTAGCTATTTTAGGATTTATATTTATTTTACAGGCAACTTTGTATTTATTTTAACCAGGTACAATAGCTATTAAATAGTTAATAACTATTTAATAGCTACCTAGTTAAAATAATTACAAAATTACCAGTAAAATAAATCCTAACCTAAGTTACAATTAAACCTAACACTACACTAACAATAAATTAATTAAATAAACTACCTACAATTATCTACAATTAAATCAACTAAACTAAATTACAAAAACAAACACTAAATTACAAAAAATAAAAAAAGATTACAAGAATTTTAAACTAATTACACCTACTCTAAGCCCCCTAAAAAAATAACAAAGCCCCCCCAAAATAAAAAAATGCCCTACCCTATTCTAAAATAAAAATTGTAAAGCTCTTTTACCTTACTAGACCTTAAAAGGGCCTTTTGCGGGGCATACAATACCCCCCCCAACATTACAACCCAATCGGAATTCGAGGATGACGTCCCTTAAAGGAACCTTCATTCGTCGTCTAGTCGTCGGGAGAAGAGGATGTTCCGCGCCGGAGGTCTTGAAGATGGAGCTGCTCCTCGTCGGATGGATGAAGATAGAAGATGCCGCTTGGATGAAGGATGTTTGCCGGTCCGGATGTCCTCTTCTTGCCAAATAGGATGAAGACTTTGTGGTGAAGATAAGGTAGGGAGATCTTCAGGGGCTTAGTGTTAGGTTTTTTAAGGGGGGTTTGGGTGGGTTAGATTAGGGGTATGTGGGTGGTGGGTTGTAATGTTGGGGGGGTATTGTATGTTTATTTAAATGCAAAAGAGCTGTTTTCTTTGGGGCATGCCCCGCAAAAGGCCCTTTTAAGGGCTGGTAAGGTAAAAGAGCTGTAAACTTTTTATTTTAGAATAGGGTAGGGCATTTTTTTATTTTGGGGGGCTTTGTTATTTTTTTAGGGGGCTTAGAGTAGGTGTAATTAGTTTAAAATTCTTGTAATCTTTTTTTATTTTTTGTAATTAAGTGTTTGTTTTTTTTAATTTAGTTTAGTTGATTTAATTGTAGATAATTGTAGGTAATTTATTTAATTAATTTATTGGTAGTGTAGTGTTAGGTTTAATTGTAACTTAGGTTAGGATTTATTTTACAGGTAATTTTGTAATTATTTTAACTAGGTAGCTATTAAATAGTTATTAACTATTTAATAGCTATTGTACCTGGTTAAAATAAATACAAAGTTGCCTGTAAAATAAATATTAATCCTAAAATAGCTACAATGTAATTATTATTTATATTGTAGCTATATTAGGGTTTATTTTACAGGTAAGTATTTAGCTTTAAATAGGAATAATTTATTTAATAAGATTTATTTTATTTCGTTAAATTTAAATTATATTTAACTTAGGGGGTGTTAGGGTTAGGGTTAGACTTAGCTTTAGGAGTTAATACATTTATTATAGTAGCGGTGAGGTCCGGTCAGCAGATTAGGGGTTAATACTTGAAGTTAGGTGTCAGCGATGTTAGGGAGGGCAGATTAAGGGTTAATACTATTTATTATAGGGTTTTTGAGGCGGGAGTGAGGCGGTTTAGGGGTTAATACATTTATTATAGTGGCAGCGAGGTCCGGTCGGCAGATTAGGGGTTAATAAGTGTAGGTAGGTAGCGGCGATGTTGGGGTGGGGGCAGATTAGGGGTTAATAAATATAATATAGGGGTCGGCGATGTTAGGGGCAGCAGATTAGGGGTACATAGCTATAATGTAGGTTGTGGCGGTGTCCGGAGCAGCAGATTAGGGGTTAAAAGTGTAATGCAGGGGTCAGCGATAGCGGGGGTGGCAGATTAGGGGTTAAGAAGTGTAAGGTTAGGGGTGTTTAGACTCGGGGTTCATGTTAGGGTGTTAGGTGCAGATTTAGGAAGTGTTTCCCCATAGGAAACAATGGGGCTGTGTTAGGAGCTGAATGCTGCTTTTTTGCAGTTGTTAGTTTTTTTTTTCAGCTCAAACTGCCCCATTGTTTCCTATGGGGGAATCGTGCACGAGCACGTTTTTTAAGCTAGCCGCGTCCGTAAGCAACGCTGGTATTGAGGGTTGAAGTGGCGGTAAATATGCCTGTACGCTCCCTTTTTGGAGCCTAACGCATCCCTTCAGAGAACTCTCAATACCAGCGTTGTTTCAAATGTGTGGGGGGGAAAAAACACGCGTAGCTAACGCACCCCTTCTAACGCAAAACTCTAAATCTAGGCGTAAGTTTTTTGTAACTTTGTAATTTTTAAGTGTAGAATTAAATAATTTGAGTAGGGTTAGGTGTTTAAATATGTAATATAGTTAATTTAATTTGGAGTTTAATGTAATTTTAATTTAAAAGTTAGGGTAGATTAATTATTAATTTAATATAGTTTAATGTAATTTTATTATACTAGTTAGAATAGGTTAATTATTAGTTTAATAAAGTTTAATGTAATTTTATTATAACAGTTAGAATAGTTTAATTATTAGTTTAATATAGTTTAATTTAAATCTAAAGGTAAGTTTACATTTATTATAAGATGGGGATGAGTTAATATTTAATGTACAGTTAGCGGGTTGTTAGGTTTAGGGATTAGTAGGTTAATTTAGTTTATGGCTATGTAGGGGGCTGGTGGTTTAGGGGTTAATACATTTATTTAGTTGCGGTGGGCTCCAGGGTGGCGGGATAGGGGTTAATACTTTTATGTAGGTGTCACATTAGGGGTTAATAAGTATAATGTAGGTATCGGGGGTGTCGGGGGGCAGATTAGGGGTTAATAAGTATAATGTAGGTGGCGGTGGTGTAGGGGGCGGCAGATTAGGGGTTAATACGTATAATGTAGGTGGCGGTGGTGTAGGGGGTGGCAGATTAGGGGTTAATAAGTATAATGTAGGTGGGGGTGGTGTAGGGGGCGGCAGATTAGGGGTGTTTATACTCGGGGTACGTGTTAGGTGTAAACGTAACTTTTATTCTCCCATAGGAATCAATGGGACATCGCTGCTTTCAGACTCCCATTGATTCCTATGGCATCTGCCGCCTCCAGGGCGGCGGATTGAAAATCAGGTACGCTGGGCCGGAATAGTGCCGAGCGTACCTGGTAGACATATTTTAACTAGCAAAAGTAGTCAGATAGTGCCGATTTTGCATTCGGAACATCTGCAATGACGTAAGCATCAATCTGTGTCGGACTGAGACTGGCGGGTCATATGTTACATCATAAATTTCTACTTTTGCCGGACTGTAGCCCTTGATAACTAATCGAATCAAGCTCGCCACAATTACGCTGCGGAATTCCATGTATTTGCAGTTGACGGCTTGATAAGTAGATGCCAAAGTGTTCAGTTGTGGTAATATGCAATATTTATGGCCCAAATGAATTTAATTCAGAATTTTGGTCTAGACTTCAAGCACGGTTAATAGAGTATATGGAGTATAACTTAGTAGTAGCGGGAGATTTTAATCTGACTCCCCAATTCCCGATAGATAGACAAAGCACCCAAAACAGAAGTTTCGATAATAGATTAAAAAAGGAAGGGAAGTTATTCAGGCATTTGTGTAAAATTCTCAAATTGCAGGCTATTTGGAGATTTCAAAACCCAGATGAGAATGCATATACTTGTGTATCTAAGAGATTTTCCTTATTGTCTAGAATAGATATATTCTTGATTTCAGAATCGTTAATAAAAAAAGAGATAATGGCAGATATCAAGGAATTCACATTATAAGATCATGCGCCAATCACATTAAAAATATTAGCAGTCTCGGGAAATCAGAGTGAAATAAGTAACTTTTTCTTCCCTAAATATATGAAGGAGAGCAGCTAATTTAGAATCTGGCTTAAAACAAACTGGAGGGAATTTTTAGAACATAATGTAGAATACTGGGATAAGATTAAAATTTTGTGGGAAACAGCAAAGACTGTTCTTAGCGGAGAGATAATTAGTTTTATGACCCAGTTTAAAAAAAAAAAGTAAGGCTAGAGAGATTCAATTAACTAATCAATTAAATATGTATAATAGTTATCTTCAAGATACATCTAAAAGTAATTGGCTAAACAGGAGAGTGATGCATTCGTATTACAAAATGCTAAAAATAAAAAAAATAAAGCCAATTTTATGATGTATGGAAATAAGACTGGTAAATATCTTGCTAATCTCACTAGGACATTAAAAAAGTTAAGTTGGGTGGAAGATATAAGTAAGGAAAAAACTAGGGTGACTAATCTCAATGAGATTTCTCAAATCTTCCATAATAAGTTTCAAGAATTCTACACTACTAGGGGAATCAATGAGAGGAATAAAAGAGGTTTGGGAAAATATAGTCTTACCAATAGTAATAGTAAAGTAAAGAGTCTGAAAGAGTCTGAAAGACAGAGAAAGACAGAGAAGAAGGAGATTGGGACTATGCTTTTATTGTGGGTCCAACACCCACCAACTAAAGGACTGTGCCATCCAGCCGGGAAAAGCCACTGCTTAGGGGATCACACAGGGGTGCCTCAAAGCATGATCTCTACTAAATCCCCTCACTCCTCTCGTATCCGGGTACATGTTACCCTTACCTTCCTTCAGAATACAGTCCTCACTCAAACCTTCATTGATTCAGGGGCAGCTGGAAACTTCCTGGATCACTATTTCATGATTCAAGCAGGATTGATCCATTTTGAGTCAGCACCCCTAACCCCAACTGTGGGAGTCCTTTATACCGAACAGCTGCAGTTTGAGGTTATTCATTCCCCAGTACAGCCTGTCATCCTTGGTCTTCCTTGGCTTCGGGTACACAATCCACAGTTCGACTGGGCTGAGGAACAACTGGCCTCCTGGGGTACCTTCTATTTCCAATCCTGCCTTGCTAAGGCCACTCCTCTGCCCCGCATCCCCATAGCCAGTATACAGACTCCTCCAGACCTTCCTTTGGTATATGCAGACTTTAGAGATGTATTTTAGAAAAAAGCAGCCGACATGCTGCCACCCCACAGTGCTTATGACTGCAAGATTGACCTCTTTCCCGGAGCCCCACTTCCTAAAGGGAAGACTTATCCACTCTCCAAAGCTGAAACCAAATCCATGCAGGAGTACATCCAAGAGAACCTAGCTAAAGGTTTCATTCACCCTTCCTCCTCTCCTGCTGGGGCAGGCTTCTTCTTCATCAGTAAGAAGGATGGTGGGCTTAGACCCTGCATTGACTACAGGGCCTTGAACAACATAACTATCAAGAACCGCTATCCCATTCCATTGATCGCCGAACTGTATGACTCGCTCCAAGATGCTCGCTTTTTCACCAAATTGGACTTATGTGGGGCATACAACCTGATTCATATCTTTCCAGGTTACGAATGGAAGACCGCCTTCAACATAAGATCTGGGCATTACGAATACCTTGTAATGCCCTTTGGGTTGTGTAATGCCTATGCAGTCTTCCAGGCATTTGTCAACGATGTCTTCCATGACCTCTTCAACCGCACTGTCATTGTCTATCTGGATGACATCCTATTTTTCTCTTACACTTTAGAGGAGCATCATAAACATGTGAGACAAGTTCTTTTACATCTCAGAGACAATTCTTTGGTAGCCAAGCTAGAAAAATGTGAGTTTAATCAAGTTCAGATCCAGTTCCTTGGTTATGTCATCTCGAAAGAAGGTTTTGCCATGGATCCTGCTAAACTCACCGCAGTTCTAGAATGACCTCAACCTACTTCTTTAAAGGAATTGCACAGGTTCTTGGGGTTCTCCAATTATTACCGCAAGTTTATAAAGAACTTTTTACAAACAGTCACTCCTCTCACTGAATTGACAATACGGAACGAACACTGTAAACACTGGCCTCCTGAAGCCATAAATGCTTTCTCTTGTCTGAAAAAGGCTTTCTGTTCTGCTCTTGTGCTCCGCCATCCTGACCCTGACCTACAGTTCACTTTAGAGGTTGATGTCTCCGAGATAGGGGCTGGAGAAGTTGTAACCCAAAGGCATCCTTTGACTTCCAAGTCACACCCTGTAGCCTTTTTTCTCTAAATGCTTTACTCCTGCTGAGAGGAATTATGATGTGGGTAATCGTGAACTCTAAGCCATGGCTTTGACTGAATGGCGTCATTGGTTAGAGGGCACTGCCGATCCCATACAGATTCTCACTGACCACAAGAATCTGACTTACCTAGAGACTGCTCATTGACTCAATCCTCGACAGGCCAGGTGGGCCTTGTTCTTTTCCCATTTTAACTTTCTGGTTTTTTATCTTCCTGGAACCAAGAACAAGAAGGCAGACGCCCTTTCTCGTCAGTTCCCTCACTTAGGTGACTCCTTTGAAACTCCTATTGATCATATCATACCTCCCTCCTGTGTAGTTGCTCAACTAAATATCACCCTTCTGCAAAGATTACAACGCGCCCAGTCTAGTAAACCTCCTGGAGCTCCCGTGGCCTCTGATATCCTCTTTGTTCCTCTGAATCTACGCACCCCTGTACTATCCTGGGCTCATGATAGTAAACTCTCAGGATATCCTGGTTTGACTAGGACTTTTAAGTGTCTTTCCCAACATGTATAGTGGCCTACTATGAAGTCTGATGCTCAGGATTATGTGAAAGCCTGCACAAAATTCCCTGATCCTTGCCTCCTGGCTTGCTCCAACCATTGTCCATTCCCAAACAACCATGGACACACATAACAATGGATTTCATTGTGGACCTTCCTCCTTCTGACCGCCATACTGTTATCTGGGTTGTGGTGGATCGTTTTTCCAGACTTGCTTATTTTGTACCCCTAACCAAACTGCCTTCTGCCCAAGAATTGTTATCTCTTTTTCTCTTGCATGTGGTATGACTTAATGGAATTCCGGTGAACATTGTTTCCTATAGAGGTCCTCAGTTCATCTCCACCATTTGGAGAGCCTTTTGTAAATTGATTGGAACCACTGTTTCCTTGTCTTCTGGCTACTATCCTCAGACCAATGGACTAACAGAGTAAACCAGGATCTTGAAGCCTACCTTATAGCCTTTGTCAATGCTTGCCATACCAACTGGTCTGAGTTGTTACCCCTAGCTGAGCTGGCAAGAAACACTCATTGGCACTCTTCTCTTAGATGTTCTCCATTTCAATCTGCAGCAGGGCATCAGCCTCATGTCTTCCCTCTTTCTTCTCAGTCCACTGGGGTTCCACTGCAGACTGACACGTCACTGGACTCACCACTCATTGGCAATGTATTCGCTCTCAGCTATGTTCAGCTGTCTCCAGATGTAAAAAGTTTGCTGATCATCATAGAGCTTCTGTACATGCCATTCCAGTGGGTGACCGTGTTTGGGTCTCTACTCGACATATTCGTCTACATCAACCCTGTCACAAACTGCGGCCTAGGTTTATTGGCCCTTACAAGGTCCTGAAGAGACTGTCTCCTGTTGCCTACAAAGTGGCCTTACCCAAAACCCTGCGCATACACCCAGTCTTCCACATCTCACTAGTCAAGCCTTGCATCAAGAATAGATATACCCGGCTCCAAACTGTTAGGGTTTTTTCCCTGTTGTGTTTGCCATGTGCTGCTGGCAGCCATTTTACTCACCTCTCTTCCTGAATATGGTGCATTGTAGGGGATGCAGCTCATTTCCTGTACTTCCTTTTATGGCCAGACTGTTGTGCATCATCCGTGTGAGACAGGAAGCAGTCTCAGAATTGTGATGTCATCACTTATTATTTAAAGGGCCTCTGTTAAGTATGCTTTGCCTTTGCGTTGTCTCAGACCTGTTTGTGAGAGTTCCTGTCTATTACCTGGCTGCCTGACGTCCTTCCTGGTTCCTGATCCCTGGCTTGTTCCTGACTCTGCCATTTTCCTTGTTCCTGATTCCGACTCATCTGACTATTCGCTTTGGCTCCTGACTCGGCTCGTCTGACTACCAGCTCTGGTTTTGACTCCTGGCTTGTTATTTGACTTGTGGACTTTTTATTATTTTTTGCTATTAATAAAGGTGTGATTATTTTTGCACTTCTCGTCTCAGTCTGATTCCTGGCATCCTGACATTACACAAAGGCCATGAATCCTGATGCTGCTAATTATCCACCTTTACCTGCCATTATTTCCAGGATGGATGTACAGGATCACCGCTTGGATCAATTTGCACTAGCCCTGCAAAACCTGCTGACTCGCACTGCACATTTGGACCAAAGTGTCTCGCAAGTTATGGCTGCTCCTGTTTCCGCTGCTGCACCTATGCCTACCAAGAGCATGTCCGGTTCTGCACCTCTACCTCAGCGATATGGAGGTGATCCTATTCAGTACAGAGGGTTTTGAACCAGGTGGGCATTTACTTTGAGATGTTACCTCAGGCGTTTCCCTCTGACAGAGCTAAGGTGGAATATCTCATCTCGTTACTCTCTGACACAGCTCTTGCCTGGGCTAATCCCTTGTGGGAGACTAATAAACCTGTGATTTCAAATTACCCTGAATTTGTGGCCTCCTTTCGAAGGGTATTTGATGTTCTGGCTCGCTCCTCCTCTGCTGCTAAACGACTCATGTCCATTCAGCAAGGTACAAGATCTGTTGCTCAGTATGCTATTGAGTTCCGTACGCTTGCCGCAAAGGTAGGTTGGAACAATGAAGCCCTTGTTGCCGTCTTCTTTCATGGGCTCTCTGATGCGATTAAAGACAAAGTTGCTGCCAGAGATTTACCAGAGGATATCGAGGCATTGGTGTCTTTTTTGATCCTAATTGACATCAGACTCAGTAAGAGGCCCTCTTTCAAGGAGCGCTTGCGGAAGCCTCCTATTCCGTTGTCTCCTACGTGTTCATTCCCACCCATGCCTCCCTCTCCTCCCATGCCTCCTGGTCTTGAGTCACCAGGTATTGCCGAGTCTATGCAGTTGGGATTCACGCATCTCTCCGCGGCGGAGAGGGTCTTTAGGAGGAGGGAGGGGCTCTGCCTCTATTGTGGGTTACAGGGCCACCTTTTGAAGTCTTGTCCTACATGGCCGGGAAACGCTCACACCTAAGGTCCTGTCGGGGGCAGATCTTGGGTGGTTTATACTCATCCCCGGAACCGCTTAAGGAGAAACCTTTGGTCACAGTTGTCCTTTCCTGGGTGGACTCCTCCATAGTCACCCAGGCTCTTGTTGACTCCGGTGCTGTGGGCTATTTCATTGACAGTGATTTTGTATCTAAGCACTCCATTCCTGTTGCTATTGAGGCCATTGATGGCAAGCCCCTTCAGCCCGCACTCATTACTCTCGAAACTGCTCCGTTGTCTATGGCTGTTGGGGTTCTCCATTTTGAAACCCTCCAGTTCCAGGTGATAAACTCTCCACATTTTCCAGTTCTGGGTTATCCCTGGCTCCAAAAGCACAATCCCAGTCTCGACTGGCGCAGGTCCGAAGTTTTGTCGTGGTCCCCGCAATGTATTTCCACTTGTCTTCGGAAACCAGTTAAAGTCTTGTGCCCTTCTTCGGTATCTCAATTGCCAGAGGAGTACCGAGAGTTCCTAGATGTTTTTGACAAGGTGCATGCCGGTACGTTGCCTCCTCACCGGTCTTACGATTGTGCCATAGACCTGCAACCCGGAACCATTTCTCCTTGGGGCCGGGTGTACCCTCTGTCTATTGCAGAGAATTGTGCTATGGAGGAGTATGTTGCCAATGCTCTGTCGCGGGGGATCATCTGCAAATCCTACTCTCCTGCAGGGGCTGGCTTCTTCTTTGTGAAGAAAAATGGCGGCGAGTTAAGACCATGTATCGATTATAGGGGTCTTAATAGTCTTACCATTAAAAATGCTTACCCTATTCCGCTCATTACGGAACTCTTTGACCGTGTCAAGGGAGCTACGGTCTTTACTAAACTTGATTTGATAGGAGCGTACAATCTCGTTAGGATTAAGGAGGGCCACGAATGGAAAACAGCATTTAACACCAGGAGCGGGCATTATGAGTATCTTGTAATGCCCTTTGGCCTATGTAATGCTCATGCTGTTTTTCAGGAATTTATTAATGATGTCCTACGAGATATGTTGCAACAGTGTGTTGTGGTGTACTTAGACTTCATCCTCATACACTCACCCACACTTGAGGCTCATCATTCTGATGTTACACGGGTTCTTCAGAGACTACGTGAGAATGGCCTGTTTTGTAAACTCGAGAAATGTGAGTTCCATCAGACTCAAGTAACCTTCCTAGGTTATGTTATCTCTGTTGCAGGGTTCTCCATGGATCCTGACAAGTTATCTGCAGTTCTGCAGTGGCCTCGCCCAGTTGGTCTTCGGTCTATTCAATGTTTTTTGGGGTTCACCAATTACTATAGAAAGTTTATTAAAAACTTTTCTTCCTTGGTCAAACCTATCACAGACATGACCCGTAAACAGAATGATCCACTACATTGGTCACCTACTGCTATTAAGGCCTTTGATAGTCTTAAGACTGCCTTTGCTGCTGCTCCAGTTCTGGCTCATCCTAACCCTGTCCTGCCTTTCGTTCTTGAGGTCGATGCGTCTGAGACTGGAGTTGGTGTCCTCTTGTCTCAACGTCCAACGCTTGACGGTTCCTTGCATCCATGTGGTTTCTTCTCTAAGAAATTGTCTCCAGCGGAGTGCAATTATGAAATTGGAGACAGGGAATTACTGGCCATAATTTTGGCACTCAAGGAATGGAGGCATCTTCTCAAGGGTACTAGGGTGCCAGTGCTCATTCTTACTGACCACAAGAATTCAACTTATCTATCTGAAGCAAAACGTTTGTCGCCCCGACAGGCCAGATGGGCGCTATTTTTGTCTCTGTTTAATTATGTGGTCTCCTACCTGCCTGGTAGTAAGAATGTTAGGGCTGATGCCCTCTCTTGACAATTTTCGCCTCTGTCCAAGGAGGAGTCTGTACCTACTCCTGTTATACCTCCTGACCATATTTTGGTTACCATACATACAAATTTGACTTCTCCCTTGGGGGAGGAGATCCTGGCTGCACAAACCAATGCACCTCCTGAGAAACCTAGTGGTAAGTGTTTTGTTCCCGAGATTCTTCAAACTAAACTTTTGCACACTTACCACTATCCTAAAGCCGCAGGTCACCCAGGCAAGAACCAAATGATTTGGTCTGTCACTCGACAATTCTGGTGTCCAGGTCTTCGTTCTGATGTTGCTGCATATGTTGCCTCCTGCTCAGTTTGTGCACAGAATAAGACTCCTCAACGTGGGTCTTCTTCAACCTATTGCTAACGGTGAGAGTCCTTAGACACATCTTTCCATGTACTTCATTGTTGAGCTCCCTGTTTCCAATGGCAATACTGTTATCCTTATGGTGGTTAACCGTTTTTCTAAAATGTCACATTGCATTCCCTTGATTAAGCTGCCTACCGCTCAGGAGCTTGCTTAAATTTTTGCCCGGGAGGTCTTCCGTTTACATGGGTTACCCAAGGAGATAGTGTCAGACTGGGGTAGCCAGTTTGTCTCCAGATTTTGGCGTTCCTTTTGTGCTCAAATGGGGATCCAGCTTTCCTTCTCCTCGGCATATCTCCCTCAATCCAATGGGGCTGCGGAACGGTCTAATCAAGCTCTGGAACAGTTCCTCCGTTGCTATGTCTCAGATCACCACAATAATTGGTCTGAACTGTTTCCTTGGGCAGAGTTTGCTCGTAATAGTGCTATCAATGCTTTCTCCAAGTTATCCTCGTTCATGGCGAATTATGATACCTGATTCATTCAAGTCTCATGATATTTTCCGGCTTTGGAGGAGCATCTCCGGAAACTCCGTTCCACGTGGGTGCAGATTCAGGATTGCCTTCATCGTTCTATGCAGCGCCAAAGGTTCCAGGCTGATTGTAGGCATCTGCCCGCACCTTCCTACCAGGTTGGTGAGAGAGTTTGGCTGTCCTCTCGCAACTTGAACCTTCGTGTGCCTTCCAATAAATTGGCTCCCCATTTTGTTGGTCCTTTTCGAATACTCCGACGGGTTAATCCTGTGGCCTACGCTCTTGAGTTTCCTCCTGCTATGCGCATCTCCAATGTTTTTCATGTCTCCCTTTTGAAACCATTGGTTTGTAATCAGTATACCACTGTGTTGCCTCATCCCCGTCCTATCTTTGGTGACAACCATGAGGAGTATGAGGTCAGCAGCATTATTCTCTCATATGTCTAGGTACAGTATTTGGTTCACTAGAGGGGCTATGGTCCGGAGGGGCTACGGTCTGGAGGAGCATTCTTGGGTTCCCTCCTCTGATGTTCATGCTCCTGCCCTCCTCCGTGCCTTCCATGCCCGTTTCCCCAATAAGCCTTTTGTCCTCCCGCAGGGGAGGGGTCCTTGAGGGGAGGGTACTGTCAGTGTTTTTCCCTGTTGTGTTTGCCATGTGCTGCTGGCAGCCATTTTACTCACCTCTCTTCCTGAATATGGTTCATTGTGGGGGATGCTGCTCATTTCCTGCACTTCCTTTTATGGCCAGACTGCTGTGCATCATCCGTGTGAGACAGGATGCAGTCTCAGAATTGTGATGTCATCACTTATTATTTAAAGGGCCTCTGTTCAGTATGCTTTGCCTTTGCGTTGTCTCAGACATGTTTGTGAGAGTTCCTGTCTATTACCTGGCTGCCTGACGTCCTTCCTGGTTCCTGATCCATGTCTTGTTCCTGACTCTGCTGTTTTCCTTGTTCCTTATTCCGGCTCATCTGACTATTCGCTTTGGCGCCTGACTTGGCACGTCTGACTACCAGCTCTGGTTTTGACTCCTGGCTTGTTATTTGACTTGTGGACTTTTTATTATTTTTTGCTATTAATAAAGGTGTGATTATTTTTGCACTTCTTGTCTCAGTCTGATTTCTGGCATTCTGACACAAACTCCTCCTCCTCCTCCGCTCCTGGTCTGTGGTGACCCTGAATATGAGGTAGCCAAGATCCTGGACTCCAGATACAGGCACAGACAACTGCAGTATCTGATGCACTGGAAGGGTTACTCTGTGGCAGATCGTTCCTGGGTTCCTGCCCGTGATGTGCATGCTCCATCTTTGGTCTCCAGATTCCATGCTGCTCATCCTTTGAGGCCGGCTCTGTTTCCCAGAGGGAACCCATGAGAGGGGGCTGTCATGCTGTGCTGCTCTAGCCGTTGCTAGGGTGCAGCGTATCCTTCCCTGCTCATTGCCAAGGGCTGAGTGGGGTCCAGATGCGTGCAGCGCTGACATCATCACCGCACACTCCTCTCTCACTGATGCCGGTCTGGACGTTTTCAAATGATCTATCACTGCCCAAGTTAAGGTACTACTTTGTGTACTCCTGGGAGTGATAGATCGTTTTTCTTATTGCCTTGCTGTGTTTTGAACCCTGCCTGTCTGACTACTCTGCCTGCTATACCCCTGAATTTTTGGATCAATACGCTGCTGCTGAACTCTGCCTGTCTGACTACTCTACCTGTTTAACCCCTAAATTGCTGGACTGATATATTGCTACTGAACCCTGTCTGTCTGACTACTCTGCTTATTAACCCCTGTTTTTCTCGATTGCTTCTCTGTTGCCAAACCCTGCCTGCCTGACCATTCTAGTGGTGTGCCCTTGGACTGATTTACCTTTGCCAAACCCTGCCTTCCTGACCATTCTAGTGGTTTGTCCTTGGACTGCTTTACTGTTGCCGAATCCTGCCTGTCTGACCATTCCTGTGATTTGCCTTTCCCTGTTCTGCCGTTGCCCTTGGGGACTGTCCTGCCTGTGGTGAGTGCCGCTCTCCTCATCTTACTAACTTTTTCTGCTCTGTGATATTCCCTATTATTCCGGCTCAATGCCAGGATAACAACTACTGGCCGAGTTTGCTCTGATAGAGGGGTATCCCACAAGCATTACACTTGTTTAATTTTAGAATATTTTTGGAATTTAAAAGAACAAGAGAATAAGGAGAACTCAGATTATGCGGTATTAATAACTATTGACGCTAAAAAAGCTTTAGATGCAGTCCAATGGGATCATCTCTATATGGTGTTAACTAGATTTGATTTCATAGGATATATTGCAAATTATATTAAAGCTATTTATAATAGCCCTATTTCTTTGATACTAATTAACGGCAAGATGTAACCTGAGATTGTATTGGGAGGAGGGACAAGACAGGGTTGCATAAATATCGAAAGAGAGAGAACAGCACTCCATGAGATAGAACAGAAGCTGGAATAACTTCCATGCATGTTCATTTTTATTAAATTCCTCAGGGTGCCAGTTCTTTTTGCACACTATGCCCCTTCACAGAGAAAAAATATCCTGAAGCATATCAGTCTGACCCTGCCCAATGACAGTCCAGAGCCGAAATACCAGGCAATTCTTCTCTGAACTGGCACCCTGAGGAATTTAATAAAAATGAACATGCATGGAAGTTATTCCAACTTCTGTTCTATCTCATGGAGTGCTGTTCTCTCTCTCAATTTTTATGCAAATTACTCTTGGGTCACCCTAAGAGTAATGGGGAAACCAGACGTGGACTCCATGCACACTTGCCCTTAGAGAGATACAACTGCACCTCACTGACGAGGCCCATAAGAGGCCGAAACGATCGTGTGGGGTTGTTGCTTCCCTTGTTCAGAGAAAAATTGCCTGGTATTTCGGCGCTGGACTGTCATTGGGCAGGGTCAGACTGATATGCTTCAGGATATTTTTTCTTTGTGAAGGGGCATAGTGTGCAAAATGAACTGGCACCCTGAAGAATTTAATAAAAATGAACATGCATGGAAGTTATTCCAGCTTCTGTTCTATCTCATGGAGTGCTGTTCTCTCTTTCGATTTTTATACAAGACAGGGTTGCCCCTTATCCCCATTATTGTTTAATCTAGCCATTGAACTGCTTGCTCTCAAACTATGTCAGATTTTGCAGGGGGTCCGGTGTAATACAGTTGAAACAAAAATATTGCTCTATGCTGATGATGTTCTTTTATTTATAAGAAATGCAAAGAGAAACATACCTCTTCTAACTGACTATTTGAATAAATATAGTTAATTTACAGGCTATAAAGTCAATATGACTAAATCCAAATTAATGTGGCTTAAGAAAACCAATGACTCTCCTAAAAATACTATATTTAGAGAGGTAAATACAATTTTATATATAGGTATATGGCTGAATAAAAATCCTAATGAATGGTATGAAGGAAACTATAAGAGTCTTTTTAAAAAAATAAAGGCGCTATTAGAAATTTGGAAAAATCTTCCACTGTCTCTGTCAGGGAGAATTAACTTAGTCAAAATAATATTATTTCCTAAGATTTTATATAAACTACAAAATTTACCTCTTAGAGTTAAAAGAAAAGATTTACAACTATTTAATAGAGGTTTACTATCTTTCTTTTTGGGGAAAACAGAGAATTAGATTATCATTAAGCAAATTAACTCAATTAAAGAGTCTAGGAGTATCTTCACTTCCCTCTCTACAAAATTATAACATTGCTTGTTTAATGAAAATAGCTGCTGAATGGTTGGTAGAGTCAGAATATTTTACAGCTCGCGATCTGGAAGAAACAATGGTAAAACCTTACTCAATAAAAGCTCTACTGCATATAGATATTAGATTATTACCTAAGGAATGTAAAAAAACTAAAACTATAACAGTAATAAGAGCTTGGCAAAGATTTCTTTGCATATTTACAGCTTAGGCATTGGCTAAATAATTTTTTCTGAGACTTCAAAGGAGATTCGAGTTGGGGTAAAATAGAGGATTGTCTGGGTATATATAAATCTGGGAATTAATCTTTAAAGAAATGGTATCAATGTATTATGGGGAAAGAAGGGAGTACAGGTATGAACCATTTAATTTTAAAATGGCATCTTAAAGGAATGTATGTGGTAAATACAGAGACAATTAAGAATCGTATAGTCAGTGTACAAGAGGCAGTTAAAACAACTAATTTTAGAGAAGTGCATCTGAATATACTTCAGGTTTATCTTACAACGTCGCTTTTACATAGATGGAATGTAGCAAGATCAGACAAATGTATTAAATGTCAATTTGCCTCTGCTGAGATGCTGCACTATTTTTGGCATTGTTCTAAGATTAAACAATTTTGGATGAGGATAAATCACTGGAGTCAGAAAATAATAGCTGAAAATATACAAATACATTTAGAAACGGTGATATTCCTTCTTCCAAAGAATAATAGATATAGAAATAGAGAATTTATTAATTTTTCAATTTTGTTAGGTAGGGGTCTAATTCTCAAGAAATGGATCGCAAGGAAGAGTCCAACTATTGCAGAATTCTGTAACAATATATATAACTATATAACTATTGAACAATGTGCAGTAAAACCAGATAAAGATCAAAGTGTCTCCAATTTCTTTCAGAAATGGGTTGACCTGATCAAATCATATTCAGAGGATCTCCAAAAAAGAATAATATGGCCCTTTCGATACTTTTACTATATCAGTGAAATGATTCTGAGGGGAGAAATATCTTCAAATATTCTTAATTTAAGGTAGAAGACAATATACAGGGTGGATAGATGAAGAGAATGGACCAGGGAAGTGAGAGGGATGTGGTGCGATCAGGGAATCCTGATCACTGTGTAAAAAAGAGAAGGGAAAATGTCATATATAAAAACCAACATTTTGTGTTTCTTTTTATTTTCTTTTGTTCACTGTAAAATAGGATTATAGATTTGTTTGGTTTCAGGCTTTCGGATTCATGATAAATGGATAGCGCTAGGAAGCTGGCTCCTTAGTAGATATAGATATGGATCAGATTGTTTAATGTGAATTGTATAAAATATGTCTATGCATTTTTTTCTCTTGTCTTGTATGCAAATTATGTTGGCAAAATAAAGATTTAAAAAAAACAAAAAAAAAAACATATGTACACACATATATGTATATTTAGACATTTATATGTATGTATTTCTATGTCAAAGTCCTTGGCATACTTTTTTTAAAACACGTGAGAGACCTCATATATTGAGCCCTTATACATTTTTTGTGCAATATTTTTTTTTAAATAATTTATATTAGATAGTGTTATTTTGAGTATAACTGTACTTTTAAATGTATTTGTTATGTGTTTTGTGACAGTTTTTTTAATTGTGTTACAGTTAACAAGTGCTTTAGAGGTTGTTGTAATCATTCTAGAGTAAATCGCAATTGCACTTACGCGTTCGCATTTACTTTCAACTTGTAATATAAGCGGAATTTAACTTGTGGACAAACGGCCATGAAAACCCGATATTGCTTGCACGCACACAATAGTGTGCCACTTATAACTTAGCCCTTTATGTTTTATTCAAAGATCAAATAGTTCTGGTATTAATTAAAGTTTACCCATAGTTTTGTAGGGGATATTAGGCTGTAAATTAAATGATAGGCTGAACTGGGATTTGAAAATGTAATTCAACCTACAGGGCCACATTAAAACCTTACTAAGGGCCAGATTACAAGTGACGCGCTATTTTGTGCTTTCACTTGCGCAAAAAAAAAATTTGGCGAGTGAATGAAAGCCGTCGCACATTAACTTCAGGACTTTGGATATTGTGACCGCGTAAACTTTTCTCCATGAATCTGAAGCGAACAAACTGAAAAAGTAACCCGTCACGCATAAGACTAACTGCGTTAACCCGAAAACAGTTATGAATATTTAGATTCCAATGTTCTTCACAGATTCCAATGTTCTTTTTAAACATTTTTCACTATGAGAACAACATTGGAATGTAAAATATTTAAAAATACATACACAGTTAAACACATTAAATATTAAAATGTATTAAAAATGAGTCTACGAGTTTATTAAAAATGCACAGCTATCAGAGACTCAGGCAGTTAACCCCAACAAGCCTGGATGCAAAGCACATAGGTTAAAAACAAAACAAAATTGTCAACAACACATAGAAAGTCTGGCACTCTCTTGACGTGGTCCTGGGCCTACTACCACTTGACCAAAGTCAAACTCTTACATTTTGCTTTTAATTTATCTGTGTGCTTCCAAGAGAGTGCCAGATTTTCTATGTGTGTGTATGTATATATATATATATATATATATATATATATATATATATATATATATATATATATATATATATATATATATATATATATACACACACACACACTTGCAAATGACTGCACACTCAGGTCTTTTTCAAGGTGAAAAAACAAAGCTTTCTTTAATGAAACGTTTTCAGGGATATCTTCCCCTTCATCAGCATAACATAGTGAGAACAACCAAACAAATTTATACACATGTGTACAATCAATTAACAATGCATACCTGTGTCCACTCAGTGAAAATTACGGCAATCTAATGTGTGGAACGCATAGCTTGCGTTCCACTAGTGCTAGACCGGAAGTGTCTATTTTTATCATATCCGGTTGAAATATCAAAAATTATATTCATTGTGTATATATATATATATATATATATATATATATATATATATATATATATATATATATATATATATTTGTATATATATTTGTATATATACTGATTAAATAATATGTGCCAATCCTACTATGTCTTATCTGCCTGTAGTGAAAATGTTTAATGCTCATAGTGTTTCGCTAGGTGATCATTTATTTACTTTACATGCGCTGCTCCGATTTGGGATTCTATCTCCTGAGTTTGTTCTCATATAGCTTGCTAGCTTGTGCCTATTATGACCCTAATATCAAATACTTGCTGTTATCTTAGCTTGATGACCTTCTCTTTATGTGAGTTCACACGTAGGTGTGCTGTCATGCCTGTATCAGACTTGCTGTGTCGGGTTTGTTGATGCGGTTGCCATAGCAACCCTACTCGGCCGGAGCTATTTGGCGTAGTGATCTAATACTGTGATCTAGTTTATAGACACCTGTTAAACTCCGTATTTGATATATTTCCCTTATCTCTGTGATGGTCATATGTATTATCACCTAAGCACATATACAATCACATACTTATACTAATTTATATAACATTCTTGCCTTTGCCTTATATATATATATATATATATATTATGTACATATTCACATTTAAATAAATGTTAGTGTATACACTAACTACTATGCACTGTTGCATAGGCTACTATTAACTACTGCAAGTGACCAGATAGTGTAAATGTTATCCATAGATGTAGTTTGATTGTCCCAAGTTTCTCTAGGACCTTGTATTATCGAAAGTGATCGCGATTTTTTCATATACAGTTCCTGTACTGTTGTATAGATCATATTCTTAGTATAACTAGTACAGTCCTTGTACTCTTTCTTTTCTTTCTTTAGCAGATGTTGATGATATTGCAGGGCAAACTATCTTATTCCTATTGCTGCCGCTATTGATTCTTTTTTATCCTTTTTTATGTGTACACCATTCAGTATTGCTCCTTAGATAGAGTGATTTCTTCTTCTTGTGTCCTTTAATAGGGTCTCCCCGTATGTTCAATAGTGTATTCCAGGTTAATTTTCAGCTCATTTTTTGTATAGATGTAGGAGACAGGATTCTTTATATACGACAACTATCCAATGTGTATCACCTGTTCCATGAGTGGTGGGAGGCACAATGTGTCTTCCCCTCACTCAGGTATTTGGTATATATTGGATGGTTCACCCCCACCGTGGGCAAGCCCGCCAAAATACCAAAGTGTACAAGTGTTGTTCAGTGGTTGTGCCTCGTAATGCATCTCCGTTCTATATGAGCCCTTTATAATCTGGCTGAGAATTCAGACCCCCTGGGGATATAGTGCCCAGTCTGGACATCCACTCGGCTTCGCGTCTCAGTAGGGTTTTGTTCCGATCACCACCTCTGTCCAGTGGGGGGATGTGGTCGATGAGTATGTACCTGATGGTTGATACTTGGTGCGCCTTTATTGCACAATGTCTCGCAACTGGTTGATCAGAGTCCCCTTCACTGAGTGCTAGACGGATTGCTCTCCTATGGTTGGCCATCCTTTCCCGGAGTGTGCCACTCGTTTTCCCAACATAGAACTGGGAGCACGGACAGAAGAGAAGATATATCACATGTGTTGTATTGCATGAAATGGAGTGTTTAATGGTGTACACTTTACTGGATCGGGGGTGGTTAAATGTTTTAATGGCTATTTGGCCGTTGCATGTGGTACATCCTAGGCATTTATATGAACCTTTAATATTAACGTGAGTCGGTCCTATGTAGCTTTTTTTAGGATCCGTATGAACCAGAATATCTTGCAAGTTTGTTCCCCTTCGGTATGCTACCATGGGTGTTAATCTTTCTGCAAATTTTAATCTCATGTCAGATTGTATCAGTGGCCAGTGTGTCCTCAATATTTTGTCAGCTTGTGTTGTGTTAGGGGCAAAGGTAGTAGCCATTATCAATTTATTCTGTGCTTTAGCTTTGCTTGCTGTCTGGATGAGAGTGTCCTGTGTTAGTGCTAGGACTTCATTCAAAGTGTCATCCACTATCTTCCTCTTATAGCCCCTCGGTAGAAATTTATCTTTCATTTCTTGCAGCTGGGAGACCCCTGCAGAATGATTTGAGTTATTTCTGATCACTCGGATCATCTGGGATTTAATGATCCCTCTCATAAGTGTGGGGGGATGACAACTATTAGCACTTAATATAGAATTTCTATCTGTAGGCTTATGGTAAAGTGTACTACCCAATTTGTTTCCCTGTATATATATATATGCTTAAGTCAAGGAACTGTATTTCTTTCTCATTATGGGTAATTTTGAATCTCACTGTGGTTTCTGTGTTGTTTAAGTGGTTGAACCAATCAGTTAGTGTTCTTTGTCCCCCTCGCCAGATCATGAAAACATCATCGATGTATCTCACATAAAATACTATCGAGGATGTGTATGTATTCCATAAGTAATCATTTTCGAACTGGGATATAAACAGTTTGGCGTAGGATGGGGCCATATTCGACCCCATCGCAGACATTGTGCAATAAAGGCACACCAAGTATCAACCATCAGGGAAAATTAACCTGGAATACACTATTGAACATACGGGGAGACCCTATTAAAGGACACAAGAAGAAGAAATCACTCTATCTAAGGAGCAATACTGAATGGTGTACACATAAAAAAGGATAAAAAAGAATCAATAGCGGCAGCAATAGGAATAAGATACAGTTTGCCCTGCAATATCATCAACATCTGCTAAAGAAAGAAAAGAAAGAGTACAAGGACTGTACTAGTTATACTAAGAATATGATCTATACAACAGTACAGGAACTGTATATGAAAAAATCGCGATCACTTTTGATAATACAAGGTCCTAGAGAAACTTGGGACAATCAAACTACATCTATGGATAACATTTACACTATCTGGTCACTTGCAGTAGTTAATAGTAGCCTATGCAACAGTGCATAGTAGTTAGTGTATACACTAACATTTATTTAAATGTGAATATGTACATAATATATATATATATAAGGCAAAGGCAAGAATGTTATATAAATTAGTATAAGTATGTGATTGTATATGTGCTTAGGTGATAATACATATGACCATCACAGAGATAAGGGAAATCTATCAAATACGGAGTTTAACAGCTGTCTATAAACTAGATCACAGTATTAGATCACTACGCCAAATAGCTCCGGCCGAGTAGGGTTGCTATGGCAACCGCATCAACAAACCCGACACAGCAAGTCTGATACAGGCATGACAGCACACCTACGTGTGAACTCACATAAAGAGAAGGTCATCAAGCTAAGATAACAGCAAGTATTTGATATTAGGGTCATAATAGGCACAAGCTAGCAAGCTATATGAGAACAAACTCAGGAGATAGAATCCCAAATCGGAGCAGCGCACGTAAAGTAAATAAATGATCACCTAGCGAAACACTATGAGCATTAAACATTTTCACTACAGGCAGATAAGACATAGTAGGATTGGCACATATTATTTAATCAGTATATATACAATGAATATAATTTTTGATATTTCAACCGGATATGATAAAAATAGACACTTCCGGTCTAGCACTAGTGGAACGCAAGCTATGCGTTCCACACATTAGATTGCCGTAATTTTCACTGAGTGGACACAGGTATGCATTGTTAATTGATTGTACACATGTGTATAAATTTGTTTGGTTGTTCTCACTATGTTATTCTGATGAAGGGGAAGATATCCCTGAAAACGTTTCATTAAAGAAAGCTTTGTTTTTTCACCTTGAAAAAGACCTGAGAGTGCAGTCATTTGCAAGGAAATATTTAATTCATTTCTGCACCCAGGCAGCTATCCCTAGGTGGGCAACACGGTACAGTGGACGGGATAGAGATTAGAGAATAGAGAATAGAGAATAGAGAATAGAGAATAGGGAGAGCTAGAGAGAGAGACACTCACATACAGAATATATATATCACCAATGGGTAAAGTCAACATGTCTGAACTTAAAATTATGGGGTTGTTTTTCTATTTTACATACTTCATATATTTTGTTAGCTTTACGTAACTAAAAAAAAAAAATGCAGCGTATTGTTATTGGTGTAGCGTTAATTCTGCCTACCAGATATATTATCCCCGTGTACATCTTAGAATCTTAGAAGAAATATGGTTTGTGTTTTATGTTTTACCATGAATGCATTTACATGAAATACAGTTTCTCTCAGTCTTAAAAGGTTGTTACTAGGAAACCATGGTAACAGTGTGATGCAGGATGTTGTTTTCAGGCTGATACATCGTACATATGCTTTTATTGTACAAACCAGCAGGCAGATATGTGAAGTGTTTTGTTTGCTAAGCTTGAATTGTTTAATGGGACCACTGGTTTGTTGAACACTAGCTGGCATATAAATGCGTGATTTACGTTACAGGAATCCATCAATGATAGATGGAACTGTGGCACACAGAAGTGAAATGGGTTTTAGAAGTAAACTCTTCTCTTATTTATGATACACTGATTTTATCTACAGAGCAAGATGTTTTTATTTATTGTTAGGGTTATTACATACAGTAAATTAAGGATTTGTCATAGTACTTCTCATAAATATATGATTCATGTTGCATTTCCTAAATGTTCCTACATATACAGAGCAAAAAGTTTATACATCTAATAATTTTCCATATTTATTTATACTTGCAATAAAGCTTTTAACATTTTGGTTTCAGTTCTTCTGATCCAATTTACATTTCCTAAAGAAACAGAAATACTATCGCTAAAATTGTAGCAGAGCATTTAGTTTCCATGGAAACAATACATTTTATTTTGCTCTAATATGTCCCTTTTAAATTGCTATATATACATTGTTTTGTAGCAGTGGTCTCAAATTACAGGCCCTGGGGCCATATGCAGCCCTCAATACAGTTGAATCTGGCCTTCCCTTTATTAAGTAAATTATACATTTGCCCCAATCAATTTTTTGCTAGATAAATATAAACTGTGTATATATATTGCGGACTACAGCTCCTACTATGCACCATTACTTGGGTAAATGTCTCTTCCATGAGAGGCAGCATTCATAGGCTTAGAAGCTGAAAACTACTTTTGGCTGTTGCAATTTGGCTAAAGCAAAACAAAAATCTGACATCTTTGTAAGCAACTGCATGGTGTTATCTTTTTCTTTTTAGGAGCTAGCTATATGTAGGGTTGCCATATTGCTGCTTTAAGGGAGGACACTTATGAAAAATACATATGTCAGTGGCTGTTTAATTATAATCTTCCATTATAAGAACCCTAACATATGTATCTTTCATATGTGTCCTCCCTTAAAGGGGCAATATGGCAACCCTAGCTACATGCAGAGAAATAATAGACTTCTAAATGAATGGAGTTAGGGCCTGTATCATGTACTAATTAGAAATATTACAATTTATATAGGCATAAATTACAGGTGTAAAAATTGTGGTACTAATTTTGCTATAGTGCATAGCGCTTCCTTTTTAACTCTTATATTACACGTTTACAGTAAAATGTTAGTGCTTCTGGGAAAGCCTAGGGCATGATACATCTGGAGGACAGCCGCTGGACTAAATCCCTCAAATAAAAGGCTTCTATGGGGCATGCTGAAAAACACAGGTCCTTCCTATCACTTAATTGGTATATATACATTTATTATTGAAAACATGTTTAAACAGTGATTTAAATATGACATAGAATTGTACTAGGAAGGGCTTAAAAGTGTATATGTGTATGTATGTACAGTATTTATGTGTGTATGTATGTTTATGTGCGTGTGTACATAAGAGATAAACCTTCTATTACGTCCATACGTACTCTAGCGTAATAACCTTAACAAATAAAACACAACACCGTGCTTGGAAGAAAGATCGGTCATGGTCGCGTTTATTAAAATAAACTCAATTTAACTATGGCTAATATTTGTCAATATTAGGCAACTTTTTTTAGAATCATAAATAAATAACTGAACTTGTAGCAAGTTCCATCATAACTGGTGGCGGAATCTAATCCCTAGCTTAACCCCTACTGACGGACATACAAGGCCCCCTACTGTGGTTGCAGCGTGGCAGCTGGTTGCTCACGCCCACATGGCAAAAAGAGAGAGCTGTGATGTTCAGAGATCTTCGACCCGCATTCGTAGAGAGGGGAAACCCTAGGCCGGCACCTAGTGGGCATCACCCCTCTCTGTTTCCTAGGCCGTCACTCTTCTCTCTGATTGCCCGCTCCAGGTGCCTTGTCTGACCACCACAAGAGGAAAATTCTTACTCTTGCCGCCACCCTGTAACTAATTAGGCACCTTCCAAAACTAAAAATGATAAATAACTTTTTTTAATTTTTATTGTTATATATAAAAGTCATTTGTCAACCATTGTGTCATCACTTACAAAGCTAAAACCATAAACCTCTTTTTGTGTTTCTTTTATTTCATTTTTTTAATATTACTAATAAAAGTGCTTTTCTGATGTCAGCCAGGAATAAATCCAACCCAGCGTTCGTCAGGTGTACTCCATCAGGGCAATAAAGGTCCTGATGACAAAGCCACCCAGGGCCGTGACCGTTCTCCCTACCTCCCTGTTAATCTTTTTCTTAATATTTTAGGCAGCCCACTGGGTTTTAACCACGTTGGACCACCCAATCATCACACACTGGAGCCAAGAATGCAACCACTTAATATTGGACACCATCCACCTAATGAGGTCCAGCACTGGCACTGACCCCATGTCATTCCCCCCTATATGCAACACAATGTGAAGCTGCCCCCACCTCCTATGTGCATCCTGTAGAAGGGCCGTTAGTTCCTCCCATTTCAAACCCCTGCGGCCTAGCCATCGAAAGTTAGCCCTGGAAGGTGACAATCCCAGTTGCTGACCGTCTGGGGAACGCAGCGCCACAATGGCCGCCCAATGAATCAAAGAGTGGCCAATTATACATACCCGAACTGAAGGGGACTTGATGCCTAAAACAAGAGTGAATCATATTACGTAAAATGGCATAGAACTATGTCATATACCCACCCTTTTTTAGCCCCCCAGAGTGCCTTCTCCCCACTGTGTCATAGTGATTTATGTGTTTCCATATTTTTTGTTATTATTTATTTATTTTTACTTTGATAGAGGCCGGATATATGTCTTATAACCTTCCAATTTCCACTGCCCTAGGCGCTTAATTTCAGCGGTAGATGCCCCGCTTGCAGCCGCTCTGGTTGCAGCCCCTATTCTAAAATAATGTGGGGCAATGTGGGAAGGGTCCAACCCAAACCCCTCTGCAGCTCTAGTTGACGACACCAATTCCCCTAGCCTCAGAGCCCCTGCAAAACCTAATGAAATTACCGTCTGGAAAATGAGGACCTCGTATGCTGATGAGCAAATGGAACCAAGTTTCATTGCCAAGTGCCTAAGCTTAGAGGAGTGATAGGCTCCCTCTGATCCTTAGGGAGTGGGTCCAGCCTACCCCACCCTTTTAGGACCTGCCGCACCAAAAATGAACTCGAAAAATTGGGAAGCCCTAGCGACCTGTTAAAAAACGCTATTGCTGATAGCCTGCTCGCTACCACCAGCCTAGACACCCCTTCCTGTCTCAAGCATGCCAACCACCCAAGCACCTGTATCTGAGAGGTGCAATGCACCTCAAAGCCCTTTTGTTGACAGAATCTCTCCCAACACTTCCAATGAGCCTGGTATGTGTTCCATGTCTTGGGAGCCAGCAATGCCTTGATTAATGGAAGGATGGCTTCCCAGTTTGTACCAGCTGCTAAAGAAATGAGGGGCACATTAATCCAGTTCTTGCTGCCTTTCTAAAAATATCCCACTTAACGCTAGAGAGGGCATCAGTTAACAAATTCTGCACCCCTGGCATATGCTTAGCGGTAAAACAAATGTTGAGCTGCAGGCATCTCAACACCAAGTGCCTCAGGTAAATTACAACTGTTGGGAAGGAAGCGGATAAACAATTAATGGCGTACACCACGCTCATATTATCCATCCAGAAAACTACTGACCTGTTCGCTAGTTTGTTTCCCCACAGTTCAATGGCTACCACTATTGGGAATAGTTCTAACAATGCCATGTTTTTATTTAAGCCTGTGGCAACCCAGGCCTGGGGCCACGGAGCGGCGCTACACTCCCTATCCAGGTATGCCCCATACCCCAAACCCCCCGCTGCATCTGTGAATAGGTGCAATGACTGGTTGGAGACGGGATCTGACCTCCATAAACAGACCCTGTTTAAATGGACCAAGAATTGCTCCCAGACTTCTAATTCCTCCCTCAATTCAGAAGTGACCTGGAAACGCTTGTGAGCCCCCCTGGGCCCCTTTAGCCTCCAGTTAAAGACCCTCCCCATTGGGATGGCCCACCCCATGTAATTAAGCAGCCCTAGTAAGGACTGAAGCTCAGTTAGAGAGAGACAACCTCAGCTGCTGATACTTTTTTAACCTACTGCAAGAGACGGTAGACCTTATCTTGCGGTAGCCTGCAAACTGCTGCTACTGTGTCAATCTCAGTGCCCAAAAACGTGAGACACGTGCATGGGCCTGGGGTTTTGTTGCCCGCTAGCAGTACTCCAAAATCAGCCATTAAATCCTGCATAACACTTATTAGCCTACTACACTCTGTAGAACCCGCGCTACCCACCAGTAGAAAATCATCCAGATAGTGGGCCACAGCCCCACCTCCAAATGCTTTTTTCACAGTCCAGTGTAGGAATGAGCCGAAACACTTGAACAATGCACATAACAAGGAGCACCCCATCGCTAAACATTTATCCTTGTAGTAAACCCTCTCAAACTTCATACCCATCAACTGAAAGAATGAGTGATAAAGGGATAGAAGCCAGAAAGCGGATTCAATACACAGCTTTGCCATCAATGCCCCCAATCCTTTTGCCCTCACCATTTCCAATGCATCGGCAAACGATTGGTAATGGACCAAGCTCAGGTCAGGGTAGATATTGTCATTTACTGACGCCCCCTTAGGTTATGACAAATGATGGATTAGCCTGAATTTTCCAAGCTCCTTTTTTGGTACTATGCCCAAGGGTGAGATGACTAGATCTGGAAATAGGAGGACCTGGAAAGGACCCACTACCCTCCCAGTGTCCAATTCCTTGGCTAGTTTGTTCGTGACCACCTGTGGGAATTCGTAAGCTGACTTTAGGCTACTATGAATGGAGGACCCCACTACCGGATATCTTACTGGTATCCAAAAAAAACCCACCAGCCCTGATCTAAGCAGCTCTGCCACTTCTTGATCAGAGTAGTGCGCCATTGCTTCTGGCCTAAGCGGAGATGGAGCTCTTGACTTCAACACCACCTCTGGCAGCAAGCTTCTCTGCTCCAGGTTCCCTCTTTTTGCTACACTCCATCCCAGGATGGTGACCACTGCAGAACATGCAGATGTGACAAAAGGAACAGTTAGTCCCTCTGTCACATTGCTTGTCTTGGTACTTCCAGCATTCCCTGCCCCGCTGCTTCGGACGCGGCACAGAGCGAGAAGGATCAGGGAGGGCTCCAAGGGAGGGGAATGCTACCCCTTCCACATCCAATTTGGACCACAAGCAGGGCCGCCATCAGGGGGTGACAGGGGTGACTCCTGTCAGGGGCCCAATGAGCCAGGGGGGCCCCATGGGCAGCCACCAGTGCAGTGGGTAATACAGCAGAGTGCTAATTGAGCATGGCAAATGTTATTACAAGAAGTAAAGTATTAGCATTTGAGAGGATTTCTTAGTGTGCACTAAACCACTATGCGCAGTGTGAGACAGACTTGGCACTTTGTACAGTGTGTGTCAGTGGTAGTAGTTTTTTTGGGGCTAGGGGTCCATAAAAACAATTTTTTTAGCAGCAGTGTATTTATGATTATTTGACAATGCTGTAGAAATTCTATATTTAAAACCATGCAGAAATGTTTCCTCCTCAATACACAAATGGTAGATGCGCTTTTGGCAGATGTATATGTATATATATATAACATTCCAGTTTACTGCCCCTTCATGCAAGGACTTTCCAGATGCAAGGAGGCATTTTATCTAAGATTTTTACATCTGCATAAAATTTTATACTCTCAGACTAAGATTGTTTGAAATGAGACAGGTTAACTTAATAATGTTCAGTTTAAACAGCTGGCTTAATTTTGAAATACATACCAACAAGCCTAAATCCTGGATTTATCCAGATCTAATGGTATGAGTACCACAGCTTATGGTCCCACCAAGACCATATAGAGTACAGCATTTTCAAAATCCATAAGTACAGCTGACAGCTGGGAAAATGTGTACTCTATATTTGAAGTGGGGCTCTTGGTTGGGGAAAATGGGGGAAAAAAACAAACAAACATCATATGTCAACCTTTTAAAGGTAATTTTCTTCATCTAGCCATCTACCCAGCTCATTAATGTACAATTTTGAATTCACAGAATTATTTTTGTTTGCACATTTACAAATATGATTCTTTAAAAAGTGATCTCTTAATTTCTAAAAAATGTTTTACCATGCATGTCACACACTGTTGATTTAGGGGATGCAAGGTGCATAAATGTTTCCTCCTGTGAGTGTTTCTGTGGGTGTCTGTGTTTGTCTTTGTGCTTTGGTTTGTGTCTCTGAGTGCGTATGTATTTTTTATCTGTGGGTCTCTCTGTGAGGGTGGGTGTGTTTGTCTTTTTGCATTTTCTGTGGATGTCTGTGAGGGTGTGTGCATACGTTGCTTTTTCTGTGGGTGTCTCTGTGAGGTTGTGTGTATGTTTGTCTTTGTGTATTTTCTTTGGATGCCTCTGTGAGGGTGGGTGTGTATGTCTGTGTTTTCTGTGGATGTCTCTGTGAGGGTGTGTGTGTATATGTATGTATGTCTGTGGATGTCTCTGTTTGGGTGTGTGTTTTATGTGGGTGTCTGTATGTCTTTGTGTGTTTTCTGTGGATGTCTCAGTGAGAGTGTGTGTATGTATGTCTTTCTGTGTTTTTTATGTGGTTGTCTTTCTGTGTATGTATGTCTGTGTGTTTTCTGTGGGTGTCTCTGTGTGTGTGTCCATTGTCTGTTCCTTTTTAGGACATTTTGACCTTACTACTAATTATTCACATCTTTCTACAGACTTTGAGACTAACAAGACCTTTCCGGAAGTAACCAATCCACCATTTAACCTTTAAATTATTGTTTAGGCAGTTCAGGGCCCTTCCTTTCAGCCACTGCATGCTGTTGTCATAATTTAGTTGTCATCTTCCTTTACAAAAAGTTAATCAGAACTCCATATTTTGTTTTCCAATTCTCCTTTTTTTACAAAACTGTAGTTTACCTCATTACTTGTCAGGTCAATGTAAACGAGTGCTAAGTGTCTGTTTGGGTGCCTGTGTCTGAGTGTGTTTCTTTGCGCGTCTGCTAGAGTGTCTATATGTGAATCCTTATGTGTGTGTGTTTCAGTGTATGAGTGAGTCTGTGTGTTTGTATGTTATTACCTTTATAACATTTCCAAGTTTAAATAGACACTTAAGAATAAAGTGCATATACGTTTTAGTCACTTGGTCAAAAATTGCACATGTTAAAGGGGTGGGGGGGCCCCTGATCAATGGTTGAGTCAGGGGCCCCAAAATTTCTAGTGGCGGCCCTGACCACAAGTGTATGTCTTGTGTCCCAAAATGTAGCAACGGGTTCCCCACCATCTTCCTGCAGAAGGCCATGTTGTATTTCCGCCTTGCAGCTTCCTTAAATCTATTGTGGATATCATCTATGGTATCCTGCATTTGTATAGGTTATGACCCAGCAGTGGCCACTTGTCCACATAACATGAAGCTTGTACTCAGAAGCACTTCTGCCATTCCTTGTACATTTCAGGCCTATGCACCTTTTTTGGACCCTGTGCCATCTGCTGCCCTCTCCTTGGCCCTTAAGGCTTCTACTGACAGCTCAAAGATGTTTACATAACGTCCCTCGTGAATTTCCTTCACGATTTTGCACTTCAGCTGACCATACAGTGAATGCACTAAACAAAGATAAGTGTCCCCTTGTGCCACCACCTTCCTAGCCACAATTTACCCTATTGCCTGTCTAGCTACCTCTTCTGCTTGCAAAACTGATGGAGCCTCAGCTATCCCAATCCTGTCTGCTTTAGCCTTATTCTGCGCAGCTACCAATTTCTTAATCATTTTAAACATTTGTTGCACTAGGCCTAACTCCTCTCCTCTTTCAGACCCTGAATCACTAGACGATGTACCCGTGTGGTGATCTGTAATGCGCACTCATTGCTAGGTGTGCCATTGCCGACTCCTCCAGATGCTGCAGCTTGTCCTGCTGGCACAAGATTGGTCACAGGTTCCTTGCGAAGTTGAAGCTTCTTTGTCCATGCTTGTTGGTCCCCTTCTTGTAACCTTGTAACACAAAACATTTTGGGGACCACCCACAGCAGCCCTCCCCAAACCAACCTGCTCTCTCATACCAAGTGCAGCTCCAACCGTTCTAATAATCTCTTCATTCACCCCAGTCTCAAGCACATTTTCACACTGGCCTACGTATGATTGCGGCCTACTGAGTGTGATGAATACAAGTTATAAACAAATGAGCATTTAAAATCAGTCCTATCAGCTTTAGTTTTTGAGTTATGCCGTTTAATTATCTATGCAAATTATGTTAATTAGCATGGCCGGTATTTTCTTCCAAGAAAGGTGGCAACCCTAGCCGTACATAGCTCCTCTTCCCATAGACTTCTATGGGGCGTGCTTCAAAACCCTGTTCTTGCTTTTGCTCAAGTGCTAACTTGAAGGTGTGCTAAGCCAAGTGCTCTAAAGATGGAAGCGCATTAAGAAGTACTTGAAATAGCATTGTTCTCTATTCAGAGGAAAATGTTATTTTTATATATATATATATATATATATATATTTTGGCCTAGGCCCACAATTACCCCGATTCTGAGCCTCTGCTACCTAGGCGTTGGGTTACATGAATGTGTCAGTGCCTCCCCCAGCTGGCAGGAAACACTAAAATCAGCAGATCAGAGGAATACCGTTACTTTACACAAGATGGAGTCTGCAGCTCTCTCACAGGGTCAGGGGCATATTTAGGTTTTGTGCTGCCCTAGGCACTCAAAATTCTGCTGCCCCCCCCCCCCCAAAAAAAAAAAAAAAGGTTTTAGGCCTTTTTTTCCCTTAATATTTTATTGGGTCCATGGGTAAAATATTTTTTTTTTCATAACAATTCAAAAGAAAATGGGCTAGCAAAACACTTGCATACAGGTAGGTTGAATTGCATGCAACTCGTAACATTTTCTCCCTTAGAGAAGGGAGAGAAAAGAAGGGGAGGGGAGAAAAGGGAGTAAAAGGAAAGAAGGAAAGGAGGGAGAAGAGAAAAGTGGGTAGGGAGAGGAGAAAATGGGGGAGGGAAAGAAAGTGATAGAAGGGAGCGAGGGAGGGAGTTGAGAGAAAGAAGGGAGGGAGGAAGGAAAGGAGGGAAAGAAATAAGGGAGGGAGTTGAGCAGTTGAGGCTCCTCCAGTTGTGCACAATCGCACGTGAACCCCAGGGGGCAAGGAGAAAAAAAAAATCAGCCAAAAAAAAAAAAATGGTTTAATATTTTTTATTTTTTTATTTTTTTTATTAGTGTGTGTGTTTTTTGTTAGCCACTAGCTGCCTCAGCACCAGCTACAGTGAAGTCAGTGTCAGTACGGTACCACACACACCACACCATGATTTACCAATGCCATAATAAATAACCCCATAGTCTGTCTAAGTCTTGAAGCAGGAGGGAGCTAGGACCCAGGCGGACCGACGCTGACGTCACCAGCGTAGAGAGTGAGACCACATCAGTCAGTGAGTCACTAGCGTCTCCTCCTCTCTGAGTCTCTGTCACTCACAGTCACTGATTGCACGTGTGATCAAGCAAAACCCTATCCTGCACAGTGATCTCTATGTATCACTGTGCAGGCGTTGCTCCTCCCAGCCCGGCACTGGTAATTGAGCCCTATTCGCACAGGCTGAAGTGTGCGAGCTGACTTCAGCCTGTGCTCTGGCTCCTCCCAGTCTGCCTGTCATGGGTGAGTCTCGCCTCTGATACGCTACTAGCGTCACGTGACCGCCCCCACAAGCCTCCTCCCCCTCAACGGCACGAAAATCTCATAGAGGAGATAGCCGTTGAGCGGATAGGAGCCTTGTTTGCTGAGCTCTGAGTCTGTTTTGTTCAACAACTTGAGTTGCCTCAAAAAAACGATTTAGGCAGCCCTTGCTGGCTGCAGACGTGGTGTTGCTGACAGTGAGTCCAGGACTCCTGACAGAAAAGTTTCTTTACTAAGTTTAACTTATATTTAATAATTTAGCAGCGAATACTATAGTTTAAATTAGCTTAAGCTGCCTTAGTTACAGTGGGTGGGCAGTGGGCCTTATTTTGCTTCAGGCCTGCAGCTGCTGAGCCTGAGCTTATTAGTTTTTAACTAAAATTACTAAATTAAATTTACACAACAGAGTTGAGATTACTATTAGAGACTAGAGAGTCAGTGAGACAGACACCAGTGTGTGTGAGAAAAAAAAAGTTCATTTAGGCCTAGATTTGGAGTTCGGCGGTAGCCGTCAAAACCAGCGTTAGAGGCTCCTAACGCTGGTTTTGGCCGCCCGCTGGTATTTGGAGTCAGTGGGTCTAACGCTCACTTTTCAGCCGCGACTTTTCCAAACCGCAGATCCCCCTACGCCATTTGCGTAGCCTATATTTTCAATGGGATCTTTCTAACGCCGGTATTTAGAGTCGTTTCTGAAGTGAGCGTTAGAGCTCTAACGACAAAACTCCAGCCGCCTGAAAATAGCAGAAGTTAAGAGCTTTCTGGCTAACGCCGGTTTATAAAGCTCTTAACTACTGTACCCTAAAGTACACTAACACCCATAAACTACCTATGTACCCCTAAACCGAGGTCCCCCCACACCGCCGCCACTCGATTAAAATTTTTAACCCCTAATCTGCCGACCGCCACCTACGTTATACTTATGAACCCCTAATCTGCTGCCCCTAACCCCGCCGACCCCTGTATTACATTTATTAACCCCTAACTTGCCCCCCACAACGTCGCCGCCAGCTACTTAAAATAATTAACCCCTAATCTTCCGACCGCAAATCGCCGCCACCTACGTTATCCCTATGTACCCCTAATCTGCTGCCCTAACATCGCCGACCCCTATATTATATTTATTAACCCCTAATCTGCCCCCTCAACGTCGCCGACACCTGCCTACACTTATTAACCCCTAATCTGCCGAGCGGACCTGAGCGCTACTATAATAAATGTATTAACCCCTAATCCGCCTCACTAACCCTATCATAAATAGTATTAACCCCTAATCTGCCCTCCCTAACATCGCCGACACCTAACTTCAATTATTAACCCCTAATCTGCCGACCGGACCTCACCGCTATTCTAATAAATGTATTAACCCCTAAAGCTAAGTCTAACCCTAACACTAACACCCCCCTAAGTTAAATATAATTTTTAGCTAACGAAATAAATTAACTCTTATTAAATAACTTATTCCTATTTAAAGCTAAATACTTACCTGTAAAATAAATCATAATATAGCTACAATATAAATTATAATTATATTATAGCTATTTTAGGATTAATATTTATTTTACAGGCAACTTTGTTATTATTTTAACCAGGTAAAATAGCTATTAAATAGTTAAGAACTATTTAATAGTTACCTAGTTAAAATAATAACAAATTTACCTGTAAAATAAATCCTAACCTAAGTTATAATTAAACCTAACACTACCCTATCAATAAAATAATTAAATAAACTACCTACAATTACCTACAATTAACCTAACACTACACTATCAATAAATTAATTAAACACAATTCCTACAAATAAATACAATTAAATAAACTAGCTAAAGTACAAAAAATAAAAAAGAACTAAGTTACAGAAAATAAAAAAATATTTACAAACATAAGAAAAATATTACAACAATTTTAAACTAATTACACCTACTCTAAGCCCCCTAATAAAATAACAAAGCCCCCCAAAATAAAAAATTCCCTACCCTATTCTAAATTAAAAAAGTTACAAGCTCTTTTACCTTACCAGCCCTGAACAGGGCCCTTTGCGGGGCATGCCCCAAGAATTTCAGCTCTTTTGCCTGTAAAAAAAAACATACAATACCCCCCCCCCAACATTACAACCCACCACCCACATACCCCTAATCTAACCCAAACCCCCCTTAAATAAACCTAACACTAAGCCCCTGAAGATCTTCCTACCTTGTCTTCACCATCCAGGTATCACCGATCCGTCCTGGCTCCAAGATCTTCATCCAACCCAAGCGGGGGTTGGCGATCCATAATCCGGTCCAGAAGAGGCTCCAAAGTCTTCCTCCTATCCGGCAAGAAGAGGACATCCGGACCGGCAAACATCTTCTCCAAGCGGCATCTTCGATCTTCTTCCATCCGGAGCGAAGCGGCAGGATCCTGAAGACCTCCAGCGCGGAACATCCATCCGGACCGACGACTGAACGACGAATGACTGTTCCTTTAAGGGACGTCATCCAAGATGGCGTCCCTCGAATTCCGATTGGCTGATAGGATTCTATCAGCCAATCGGAATTAAGGTAGGAATTTTCTGATTGGCTGATGGAATCAGCCAATCAGAATCTAGTTCAATCCGATTGGCCGATCCAATCAGCCAATCAGATTGAGCTCGCATTCTATTGGCTGATCGGAACAGCCAATAGAATGCGAGCTCAATCTGATTGGCTGATTGGATCAGCCAATCGGATTGAACTTGATTCTGATTGGCTGATTCCATCAGCCAATCAGAAAATTCCTACCTTAATTCCGATTGGTTGATAGAATCCTATCAGCCAATCGGAATTCGAGGGACGCCATCTTGGATGACGTCCCTTAAAGGAACAGTCATTCGTCGTTCAGTCGTCGGTCCGGATGGATGTTCCGCGCTGGAGGTCTTCAGGATCCTGCCGCTTCGCTCCGGATGGAAGAAGATCGAAGATGCCGCTTGGAGAAGATGTTTGCCGGTCCGGATGTCCTCTTCTTGCCGGATAGGAGGAAGACTTTGGAGCCTCTTCTGGACCGGATTATGGATCGCCAACCCCCGCTTGGGTTGGATGAAGATCTTGGAGCCAGGACGGATCGGTGATACCTGGATGGTGAAGACAAGGTAGGAAGATCTTCAGGGGCTTAGTGTTAGGTTTATTTAAGGGGGGTTTGGGTTAGATTAGGGGTATGTGGGTGGTGGGTTGTAATGTTGGGGGGGGGGGGTATTGTATGTTTTTTTTTACAGGCAAAAGAGCTGAAATTCTTGGGGCATGCCCCGCAAAGGGCCCTGTTCAGGGCTGGTAAGGTAAAAGAGCTTGTAACTTTTTTAATTTAGAATAGGGTAGGGAATTTTTTATTTTGGGGGGCTTTGTTATTTTATTAGGGGGCTTAGAGTAGGTGTAATTAGTTTAAAATTGTTGTAATATTTTTCTTATGTTTGTAAATATTTTTTTATTTTCTGTAACTTAGTTCTTTTTTATTTTTTGTACTTTAGCTAGTTTATTTAAATTGTATTTATTTGTAGGAATTGTGTTTAATTAATTTATTGATAGTGTAGTGTTAGGTTAATTGTAGGTAATTGTAGGTAGTTTATTTAATTATTTTATTGATAGGGTAGTGTTAGGTTTAATTATAACTTAGGTTAGGATTTATTTTACAGGTAAATTTGTTATTATTTTAACTAGGTAACTATTAAATAGTTCTTAACTATTTAATAGCTATTGTACCTGGTTAAAATAATTACAAAGTTGCCTGTAAAATAAATATTAATCCTAAAATAGCTATAATATAATTATAATTTATATTGTAGCTATATTAGGATTTATTTTACAGGTAAGTATTTAGCTTTAAATAGGAATAAGTTATTTAATAAGAGTTAATTTATTTCGTTAGATAAATATTATATTTAACTTAGGGGGGTGTTAGTGTTAGGGTTAGACTTAGCTTTAGGGGTTAATCCATTTATTAGAATAGCGGTGAGCTCCGATCGGAAGATTAGGGGTTAATAATTGAAGTTAGGTGTCGGCGATGTTAGGGAGGGCAGATTAGGGGTTAATACTATTTATGATAGGGTTAGTGAGGCGGATTAGGGGTTAATAAGTGTAGGCAGGTGTCGGCGACGTTGTGGGGGGCAGGTTAGGGGTTAATAAATATAATATAGGGGTCGGCGGTGTTAGGGGTAGCAGATTAGGGGTACATAGGGATAACGTAGGTGGCGGCGGTTTACGGAGCGGCAGATTAGGGGTTTAAAAAAATATGCAGGGGTCAGCGATAGCGGGGGCGGCAGATTGGGGTTAATAAGTGTAAGGTTAGGGGTGTTTAGACTCGGGGTACATGTTAGAGTGTTAGGTGCAGACGTAGGAAGTGTTTCCCCATAGCAAACAATGGGGCTGCGTTAGGAGCTGAACGCTGCTTTTTTGCAGGTGTTAGGTTTTTTTTCAGCTCAAACAGCCCCATTGTTTCCTATGGGGGAATCGTGCACGAGCACGTTTTTGAGGCCGGCCGCGTCCGTAAGCAACTCTGGTATCGAGAGTTGCTTTTGCGGTAAAAATGCTCTACGCTCCTTTTTTGGAGCCTAACGCAGCATTTGTTTGAACTCTCGATACCAGAGTTAATTTTATGGTGCGGCCAGAAAAAAGCCCGCGGAGCGTTAACAGCCCTTTTACCGCCGAACTCCAAATCTAGGCCAGTGTGTTTTAACTTAACATTTAGAGTACTTAGGTAGAGTGGGAGTTCTCTCTTAAAACAATTGGCTTTAGTCAGTAAGTTTAGTGGAGTAATTTGGGAATAATAAAATAATTTTTTTGTCAGCAGATTAGAAGTTTTGCAAAATATATATATATATATATATATATTTTTTTTTTTAAATACAGAAAGCAGTCAACTGCTGTGCTGTACTACTAGTTGTTGACCGTTGACGGCTGTCACGGTTGTTTACCATTAAACATTAATACATTTAATTTAAGTATTTTAGCAGATTAATTAGCAGATTGCAATTAGAAGTTTTGCAAAAAAAAGAACAAAGTTTTTTTTCACAAAAAAAACAGTTAACTGCTGTGCTGCTGCTGATACTAAAATTAGGCAGTAAACCGGCATATTTAACATTTTATATATAGTGAGCTATTTTATTATAATTATTATTATTATTATTTATGATATTACCTATTAGTTGTAGTTGATATTTTCTAACAGCTGCCTGCAATATATTTTATAACAACCAGCACCGCAAAACTACTTGCCATTGACTACTAGTGTTGTAGATTTTCTAACAGCTGCAGAGCTACATAAAGTACCTACAAGTTATATATTACATAACAACCGCCAAACTATTAAACTATTACTGCATGTTGAGTTGTATATTTTCTAATAGCTGCAGATCTACCTACCTACAAGTTATATATTACATAACAACCACAAAACTATTAAACTTTTAAGATATTTTCTAACAGCTGCAGAGCTACCTACCTACAAGTTATATATTAGATAAGAGCAAAGGACTGTTCTTTGTGTGTAAACTAACAGTTAAGATGGCACTTAGTAAAATTAGTGTGTCTGAGCTAAAGCAATTACATTTTTCAACGTTGCCCATTGAAAGAAAAATGGAAATTAAAATGCTCAGGTCAACACCTATGCTTAACCTTACCCAGGTGACAAAATGTAAAACTAGAGATTACAAAAGAGAATTCAAACCCGAGGTATATGATAAATATCCATGGATTTGTGGTTGTGAATTATCTAACAGACTCTTTTGTTTTTATTGTCTCCTGTTTGCAAAACAAAGTGGGGATTCAAGCTGGGTGAGTTATGGGGTCGCCGATTTATCACATTTAAGTCAAAAAAACAATAAACATAATTGCTCCCAATCACATTTAAACTCCACATTAGAGTTTAATTTGCTAGGAAGGGTTGATATGCACTGTCAAGGCAACAACTTGACAGTGCATATCGTTTGAATATTAAAAGACTTGGGCCTAGATTTGGAGTTCGGCGGTAAAAGGGCTGTTAACGCCACGCGTGTTTATGTCTAACGCACGGCATTGTTTGACTCCGGTATTTAGAGTTAAAATAAGACCATCTAACGATGCTCCTAACGCGTGTATGTCACACGCGTAATACTGCCCGCGTAAGACAGTCTCCCATAGAGATCAATGGGAAAGGCAAAAAATTGCTTTTTTCACCTAACACTCGATCTCGCGAGAATACGTACAGCTCGGTCATATGACGCATACCACATCATGCACAACAATAACACGCCGCAAATGTCACAACAACAATCAATCAACAAAGCACACAAGCATTACACATTCACAAGCGGGGAATGTTTTAATAAAATTTTATACGGGGAATACGCATATACTTTAAGATGCGGAAAATCGCAAAATAACAACAAGGATTAAAAATGATATACATACACTCAAAACAAAATCGCATTCAATATCACTATATATTATGACAAACATACATATACAACACTTCACAAAGAACACACCATCGCAAAATCACATTTAAAAAGAATACTATTGGACAATGTTAGAGAAAACGACCACTATGACATCATCGCATTCTACACATTCCACAAATACCAACTCAAAATGAGCAAGCGCAAATTCACACACCTAATACACATTGCACTAATATTAATTGCTAATAAAGCACACCTGAACACTATTTACAACGCAAATAGGTACATCATTAAACATTTACACAGGGTATATAAGCACCACACAAGCATGGCTTCTTTGACTGTGTTGCTGTTGGGTCTTTGGAGATTGGAGGTTTAAGAATAGAGAGTTTGCGAATTTTTGAGAGTTAGTGTTAGCGTGAGAGAGTCAGTTGGTAGTGTTAGCGTGAGAGAGTGAGTGAGTTAGTGGGAGTGGGAGAGAGTCTGTTAGTGGGAGCGTGAGTGAGTTAGTGGGAGTTATTAGTGAGAGTTGTTAGTGGGAGCGTCAGTTAGTGGTAGTTAGTGAGCGTTAGTGGGAGTGTTTGTTAGTGAGAATTAGAAGTAGTGTGAGTTAGCGAGCGAGTGATTTTTCTGTACACTTAACATATTTACACGCAAACACATTCAATACATACATACACTTATCAATAACACTACATACACTCCATACCCCCTACCCCCTCATACTACACTCCATACCCCATTCCTTGTAGTCCCATTCCCTTTCATCCCATTTACTCTTATCCCATACCCCATACCCATCCCATACCCATCCCCTAGTTACATTTAGTTTACATATCCTCCTTTTAGTCTTATTCTTTTCGTTTATTTAAATACTCCTTACCCTCTTTGTTTTTTACATCCCTCTCACACTTTAAGCACCTTTTTTGTCTTTTTAGTTCTTTATTTTGCCCCCCTTTAATTTCAGCACACTCACTTTTTGTTTGATTATTTGGGGTTTAGTTTAGGGAAGAGATGGAGGCCAGGCAGGGGACAGGTAGAGGGGGGAGTAGAGGGAGGGGGAGAGGAACAGGGCAGGAAGGGGGGCAGGAAGCGGGGGTGGAAGCGGTGGGTGGACCCAGCCACTTGGTTCAAGATGACCAAGTGGCTGGGCCCAGTGGCGGTCAGAGTAGGGCTTCACAGTCCGGGAAACAGAGGGCATCATCACAGGGGAAGGCCAAGGCGACTAGGGAGGCGAGGTTTTCGATGGAGGAGAAGGAGGCCCTCGTAGAGGCCTATATGGCCAGGCATAGGATGCTGCAGCACCAAAAGACCACCCCGACTGACAGGAGGAGGCTCTGGAACGAGATAAGGAATGCAGTCAATGCAGTGGGTGGCCGGAACCGCGATATGGATTCTATCAAACATCGGTACCGGGACTGTAAACTTGAACTGAAAAAAAAGTTAAGCCTGGAGGCCCGACATGCCGCAGGGACCGGTGGCGGCCCTGCCATTGAAATGGAGTACTGCCGATGGGAGGAAATGTTGCGGCCCAGCATCTCCGAGGTGGAAGTAGTCGGTATCGGAGGAATCGATACCGGGAACCTGCCACTCTCATCTGACGGTAAGCTTATTGAACAATAATTTCACATACAAATGTATTTCAAGGGACACTATACGCAAACATTTACTTTCATGATTGAGGTAGCGAATACAATTTGACAAAACATTCAAATGTACTTATATTACCTAATTTGATTCATTCTTGAGATATATTTTAATGAAGCAATAGCCATGCACACGGTGAAACAATCACAGGAGGCAGCTATATTCAGCTAACAATCAGCATCTTATAAGCATATTTAGATATGCTTTTCAGCAAAGAATATCCAGAGAATTAAGCGAATTAGATAAGAAAAGTACATTCGAAAGTTGATACAAAATGTATGCTTCTAAATCATGAAAGATAAAACATTGGGTTTCATGTGTTAAGGATCAGATTAATGCTATAACGTTGTTTACACGCATTCTATTACTTTGCGGTTACATCAGTATCTAGGCTATAGGTTAGGTGTGCATTTAAACAGACTGAAAAAAACGCAAAAACATTCACATTGACCACAGATATCACAAACACGGTTTAGAAAAAGCGGAAATAGTATTGATTGTTTGTTAGATTTCAAAGTGGATTAATGATTCTGCATTTGTAATTGTATCGTAAGCCAAGTCATTTAAACCTTTATTTGCAAATATGCTAATATATACATTTTTTTTTTTTTTTTATATACAGAGTCTGGGGACGAGGCAGCACAGCCTCCTGCATCTCCCCGGGATGAGAGTGGTGGTGAGGAATTTCCACTTCGGAGGGAAGAGGCCCCCCGTGACGAACAGCGCACGGGAGATGATGAAGAGGCCCCGGAAGCACAGGAGGAACCCGCGGAACCCGAGGTCCCTCAAAGACCCGCACTCCGCCGTGCACGGGTTCAACATGCACAACAAGAGGAAATAGCGGAGGTGCGGGTTCTACTGGAGTACATAGACCAGATGCGTACCTCCCGGATAGAAAATATAGAAGGACGACACAGAATACTTGATGGCCAAAATCAGATTATTCAAGGACAAAATGAAATCATCAACATACTGAATAGAATAGAAGAAGGCCAAACAAGAATATTTCAGCTTCATCAAGAAATGTTCACTTTTTTCCGGGAGGCGCATTCTGGTCTACCTCCTGTTGCTGGGCCTCTTGCTGCTGGGCCATCTTCTCCTGCCGGCCCATCTCATCCTCCTCAGCCATCTACTCCTCCTCCTCAGCCATCTACTCCTCCTCCTCCTCCTCCTCAGCCATCTACTCATCCTCCTCAGCCATCTACTCATCCTCCTCAGCCATCTTCTCCTCCTCATCCATCTTCTCCTCCCCAGCCATCTACTCCTCCCCAGCCATCTACTCCTCCCCAGCCATCTACTCCTCACCTTGGTCGTCCCAGTACTCTTCCTTCCACTCCTCCCACAACAGCTCCAAGGAGGACTCTTCGGAGTCGGCAGTTGCCTCTCCCAGAGCCTCAGCCCCGTGGGAAGAGGGGAAGGAAGAGGAAGTAAGTATTTTTTTCATCTTCACTGCTTTTTTTAATTTAATGTGTAATGGATAGGTATGTGATGATGTTGTTTTCATACACTTGTGGACCACACTCTGTATATAATCGACTTCTATGGGACCGGGTCGATGGAGGCAGATTGTTTGCAGAGTGTGGGTTATAAGTGTGTGAAAACCACATCATCACATACCTATCCTTGTTCATGATATTGATTGGTTTCTGTGATGTGATGTCCAAACTGTTTCCCGAATCGCTAACTAAATTACCATAACAATTTTCCATGATGGCATATTACTGTTTGAATGCCAATAACACAGCTTAAAGGGACAGTCAGAAAATTATTGATTACAAAGAAAACACTGTATTACGCATTATAAAGTTGGAAACAACAAAACATGGAGAAATACATGTGTGACTTATGTGCTTACCCTTGTATCTATGACTATGAAAAATGACCACTTATTTGTTGTTCTGACATAACATTTTAGATATCAATGATCAATACATGGTCAATAATATGCTGTATGAGCACAAGGTTTTACATATACAAATGCTATCAAAATGCCCTCTAGTGCTCAAATTGTATAATGATTACAAGCACTCTTCAAGATCGAAGAAATGAGCACACCAACCTCATAAGTTTAGATAGCAAATTTAAATAAACCCAGACAAATGTTCAATTGTTGAGAAACATTTGATATCCTTGATATTACAGAATTGACTTTTAGAATAATGACAAACATTATATATTTTCGAAACTGTCCCTTTAACAACATTACATATGCTAACACATATTTTAAGCTTGTTGGTATATCTACATGTACTTTGTCAAATAAAAAAAATTTGAAATCACATTTATATTGACGTGTTAAATAAAGTCTATTTTCTTTAAGAGACATTATTGTGTTAATATTTTATTGTAAAGACATTTTTATTTAACAATGAATATGGTTTAAAGTCCTTTTAGGAGTGGGGGGGGGGGGGGTGAAAATATGCCAACAATAATATATTTGAAGATTAAACTATGTGGATCTCATACATGATACAAAAAACAACATTTGCATTCAAGGGACAGTATCCTATATTTTTAACATAACTGTATGTAATAGACACTACTACAAACAACAAGATTAACATATACTGATATCAATATTAAAAAGCTTCAAACACTTGAAAATAAAATAGAGTTAGCTATATTGAAAATATAGACGAAACCCCCATTACAACCATAAAACAACACAATACCCCATCATTAACATATGAAAAGACCCTTTACACAAGCTGGAGAATGTACTCACATGAAACTCAGAGGCTTTGCGAGGAGTAAGAAAATTACTTACATTTTCTTAGAACAGAAGAAAAAATAAACGTATTGGTTAAACAATGGACTATCTAACTAGAGACAAAATCCAAGCTTTTGATTTATAATGTGAGTGTCTAATGAACCTTTAATAAAATATACAACGAAATTACATTTAGAAGAAGTCGGCATCATATATTTAGCATATGATAAAGATAACTGCATATTGATTACTTTATTCAAACACAATAGCGCTTATTTATTAATTAGATATATTCAACATTAAACACAACATTAATTTTTTCTGAAAAAGGAACATATTGTTGACAAACATATTAAACATGGACTGTAGAGATTTGCACTTGCCTAGAAATATCCTATGCATGAAAACATTTTTCTTTCGTTCGTTGATTCAACCAGACATACAGCAAAAGAGAATGTGGTGGTCTTTATCAGCTACGGGTCAACAATGTAACATGATGCAAATAATACATATTCGCAAGCTTTTTAAAATTGGATGCAGTCAAACGTTTTTAACGTGCACAAATATTGCGGGACTACGTAATCCAATCAGACGTTTTTTTACCTTTACATGTGCCGTCTTAACATGGCGCTTCCTTGATCACGTAAGAACGCCATCCAATGAAAGGCACATTATTGATCACGTAAGAACGCCCAAAAAAAAAGGCGCATCCTTGATCGCGTCAAAACGCAATCCAATAAAAGGCATATTCCTGATCACGTAAGAACATCAGTCAATACAAGGAATCATTGGACAGCCTGGCAGGTGACGTCTTAAGCAACATGGCGCATCCGAGATCGCTGAAAAACCGCAGACAATACAAGGACTCAGTGACAGCTTGGCATATCACTAAGAAACGTATTTATATTTTAGGAACTAGTATGTGTGTAGATTGCTATCTAGGAATGACAACAAATCCTGAATCATCTTTTCGGACTTGACTGTCCCTTGAACTATAGCTATGGTGTATATCTTTAACATTTAAAAGATACACATGAGAAATACATATGCCATTGATGTTTTAAGATATGTTTGGATTGTTGTTGAATAACAATAGTTATACATGTATTGATTAAACGTGTCATTTATTCAGGTTTAATTATTGTCAGCCTACCTATAGCCATATATGGGAGGAGATGTATTTTGTTAACATATTAGTTAACTAATATTCATCATCTAAATTATTTGCATTACACACAGAGATTTATTTGGTTACACTTTTACACTAATATAGATTTGAAAATGAAATACAGGTGCTGTCAACATTACAATAAGATTGTTTATTAATATAATTATATGTCTTTGTTCTTGTAAAAAGGACAAAAACGCTTTACAAATGGAAATACATTCATTAACAATTGTGATCAACATCACTTAAAGGGACATTATTTTGTTTTTAAAAAGAGCATACACATAGTCAATACTATTTCAATAAAATGAAGACTTTACAGGGATTATATCATTTTATCAATACTCAGATCATTTGGTAAAGGTGCATCAATTCATGCAGACTTTCTAAATACACACATGGATCTGAACATTTAAATATACATATATACACAAATACCAATCTATATATACATATATAAAGAAATTACTCTGCTAATCATAATCAGGCAATGATAGAGCTAAGAGAAAATAATATAAAGACAAATAATAAGATTACATTGGAGATGTTAATCAAAGTCATTTACTATTGTCTTACATATATGATTTCAGTATAACAAATATAAGGTCCCTTTAAGGATCAACAACATAAACTAGAGCTTTCAAAAAATAACAGGAAGAATGAGGACAATTATTTGTGAAATAAAATGTATTTTATTAGTATGTAAGAAAACATACACAACGTTTATAAATAATCTTGTAAAAATAAGGAATATATGAGACATATGACAAGGTAACACAGTGCATCACAGTCCATGAAGAGAGTTGCCAAGGGCCAGCATAGCCCCATTGGAGACATATGACAAGGTAACACAGTGCATCACAGTCCATGAAGAGAGTTGCCAAGGGCCAGCATAGCCCCATTGGAGACATATGACAAGGTAACACAGTGCATCACAGTCCATGAAGAGAGTTGCCAAGGGCCAGCATAGCCCCATTGGAGACATATGACAAGGTAACACAGTGCATCACAGTCCATGAAGAGAGTTGCCAAGGGCCAGCATAGCCCCATTGGAGACATATGACAAGGTAACACAGTGCATCACAGTCCATGAAGAGAGTTGCCAAGGGCCAGCATAGCCCCATTGGAGACATATGACAAGGTAACACAGTGCATCACAGTCCATGAAGAGAGTTGCCAAGGGCCAGCATAGCCCCATTGGAGACATATGACAAGGTAAAAGAGTGCAACAGGCACAACAATAAACAGAAAAAAAGGCCAAATGGCAACACTAACAATAAAAATTCAACATGTGGACGGAGGATTCTTATCTGCCACCATGGAGCATATCCAGATCCTCCACTTACTGGTCATCCTTCATTGTCCTGTGCATGTCCAGCTCCAGATTCAGGCCTTGAACGTAATCGCATAATTTCACGCAGAGTCAAGTCCTGAACCCGGAGCTGGGCCTGCATGGTGTCGTTCATCCCTCTCAGGACAGCTGCGTTCCTCAACACGGCCTGCTCTACTCTTGCTATCCCTTCTAGCATGAGCCATGCTGAGTCACAGCCTAAAATAAAATAAAATTAAATATTAAGGATAATTACACAACAGACTAAAATATTTTAATACATACATTGTCATCATAAAGACAAATAATTATTTACATTAATTAGTTTACATTTATTCTTTACACATGAATTAGGTTATTCAGACAGACAGAAATCATTAAAAGGGACATGTTACTCAAACATGTTGTCCCCTTTAATTGGTTTTAGATGATCCACTTATACAGCTTGAGTGTATCAAATCTTGTTAAAGGATTTACATTGTACTTACATCAGAAATTTAACAATTAAATTTAGACTGTGGTAGGCACACCTATCCTTTAACATTTTTGCATTGAGGACAAGCTGTGTAAACATAGCAACCAGAAGAAATTACATTCCCACTGGGTTAGACAAGAGATAATGTATCCACATTTGTACATAAAATTTTGGATCCAAGTAGTGGTGTTTGGTATATGTAGCGATATCCAATTAAAGGGACACTGAACCTAAATATTTAATGGACTCATTCAGATAGAGCATGACATGACAAATCTTTATAAATTACACATATTCATTATATGTTTTAATTCTCAAGCTATATTTTGAAAGCAAGAATGTTGCTTTTTATGGAAGCCAATATTTGTTTATCAACTTTGTTTGTGCATGCTGGTTGATGGATACATTCATCCAACAATAAAGAAATGATGGCCAGATGTATTTTATTGTTTAAACTAATTATAGGAATTACTTTTTTTAAATAAATATATCAAGAGAATGACGAATAATTAATAAGAGTATTAAATTATAAATTTGATTAACATTGCATGCTGGATTTGAATCACAATTTAACAAATTTAACTTCACTGTACCTTTAAGTATCTTATAAAGTGTATTTAGAATGATACTTACAGCTGTGCCTGGGAAGGACAATCTGACACCCAGGACAATGAAGGTTGAGACAGGGGGGAGGGATGGGATTGGCTTGGGGAGTGATGTGAATGGCTTGGGGAGGGGTGAGCTGCCGCTCCGGGGTAGGCCGTACAGCTGGGGAGTGGGGAGTTTGGGTCTGGGCAGCTGTACGGGCCAGAATACGGGGAGAGCGGCGAAGGGGGGTGTATGGGCGTTTTTTGGGATGGACAGGATATGAAATATGGGAAGGGCTGGCAGTGGTCTGGGCATGGTCATGAGTTTGGTCATGGGAAGGGCTCTGGGTCTGTGCAGGGGTGTGGCCATGGTCATGGGTGTGTGCATGGGGAGGGGTCTGTGACTGGGCAGGGGCGGAAACCAGATGACCAGAAGTGGTGGATCCATCTGAAAATGTAAAGACAATATATTAACATCTCATACATCCTGACATCAAATCAATGCATTTCAAATTGATTATGTTTTCAATATACTTCGAAGTGTGTTTGAATTTTTAAACAATTCTGAAATGAGGATATGGTATGTATATAGGCACTCAGATGAATATCAATGACTGTCTGTACAATTTGAACCTTATTATTGTGTTTTGGCATGGAATATGCATGTGACATAATGATGGCATGAATTATAAATTTTTAAAAATAAATATACAAGCAGAATTTCATGCTGCCTGATATAGAAAGGGGGCAGTAGTGTATTTGAACAGACAAATAATATTCCTTTTTAAAGGGCAAAAGCTGTAGACTTTTAATCTCTTCAATAAAATGATTTCCAAAAAATAAACATGTTGGAAACATGATAGATATATTTCACATACCATCAGACTCCAAGGCAGCCTCTTCCTCCTCCGTCCCACATGTGACAGCAATCTCTGTAAAACATAACATGTTGTGTACACGTTAAGATCAGATATTATAACATATGTTACTGTTGCTCAAATACGCACATCAATGTTGCATTAAAGATATACACACACAAAGTTATGATTTACATCATTTTGATGGAGCATACAAATGACAATAGATTTGTTATTGTCAATGAATATTAATTTTAATGTATTGTTTGTATTAATGTTAAATTCATAAAAGCATAGTACATAGAACATTTAAGATTTCTCATGTGTGTATCACTTGATGACTGTTGTCAAAAAATCTAATGGAAACAAACATATGTTATACATCTTATGAATAACAAATGTGTAGACTAATAAAGTAGAAATTATTAATCGTTCAATATGAAAAATAAATTAATATATAATCAGAAGATAAATATTTTGAATTTTTATAATGTTATGCTTCATCAGAATCATGATCATAATATTGATTAGCAATACACCTTCAATTACATATAAATGAGTCAATGGACTTACCAGGAGACCGCAAAGGCGTCTCTATGTCACTGCTGGATTCCTGTGGGCTCACCACACCAACTCTCTCTATGAATGATATAGATATATATTATTAAACACATTTGGGATATCACTAAATCACATCTGTCTAGAATTTTAACATTAATCAACTTTAAAATGTGAAGAATAGAGCAGTCATTACACCAGAAAATGCTTGATTGAATCAAGGGGATTCTGTAAAAATATCTGTATTGAACATATGTTTAATGTCAGACTACATTAGACATCAAATTCATCTCAGATGCTGCTATTGCATATCTAAATATACCCAATGATCAATGTTCTTAACCCTTTAAGGACACGCCTTTCACTTTGCTCAATTGTTTTATGACGGAATAATTCCGTCATATGTCCTTAAGAAGTTACAAAAATACACACAAACCACATATTGAGTAGCATCTGTTGACAAATCTAAACAAACACATGTGTCACATCGAGCCATTTTTGCAATGTACAGTAATCTTGTTTAGGACACAACACATATTTATCACAATACAAAACAAAATTGATTATTACAAATATGTAATCATGGTGCTGTTAGAGTATGCAGATATCTATAAAGTAACTCCAACAGAGAATGTGATTTATATATCAATAGTTTTTAATAAAAAGAATGTAAAGATGAATCTATTTTGTCTTAAAGGGACACTGACATGATTAATTTAAATAATTGATTTCTATGTTCAAACTGTAAAAAATGATTTAACATTGACTCCTATTATAATTAGAATGTTGCTCGATATTAATCTTAAAGGCAGATAAGGAATATTGGATTCAATAAATATTGTTTGTTGAAGGTATCCACCAATCAATAAAAACCCAGGTTGGTCAACCAAAATTTAGATGCACATAAACGTACTTTCTTTATTTTACAATACATTTAGCAATAGAATATGTCACATATGATGATAGTATTATATTTTTATGTTTATTAATATTGCATACTGTATCTGAATGACAATATTAATAATTGTAGCTCAGTATCCCTTTAATGTAAAATTAAATTGATTCCACAATGTTGTTGTTAATGAATTATCTACTCCATATGTTGATGTCATGAATGGTATTGAGCATGCAATTAAAATGTAATATGTTATTTAAGGATATCCGAATAATTATTTAATTTTCATCTATTAAATAGACATTACATATAAATATTGAACAATGTGTATTTAGTATGTAATGTTCAGTCCATGTTTCTAAGACAAATGTCAATTAAAAAGAGACATACCATACTGTGACAAGCCCTGGCTTGAGGATCCAGCAGCCACATCCATATCTGTAATATATTAAATGAGGATTGCATATCATTAATACTAATCATGGCATGTTTAAAAAATTTACATTAATAACAAATCAATTGAAAAATATTAATCCTTTGGTAGTCCCATGAGTTAATAGTTTCCTCAATTAAATTAATTAAAAATATATCCTGGACTCTTATTTTCAATCAGTTGTGTTGTTTACTGTATCTTTAAGAATATCTGCTTGTTATTACATAATCATCAATTGATGGCCATATGTTATAATTGTTTTGTATTATTCGTTTTTTATTAGCTATAATATTTAAAATAAGAATACTGTATTCTTCACTAATCTAAGAATTCCCATTTAATTTTTAACAACATGTATAAAGCAATGCCACTTTCCGCAAACCCATGTTAACGTGGATGAGAAATGCCATTTTCGCGATCATTGCGCAATGATTCCAAGCGGAATTACGCATCCGTCATTTCACCAATATGTATAAAGCAATGCCACTTTCCGCAAACCCATGTTAACGTGGATGAGAAATTACATTTCCGCTCTGTGACGCATATTCTGTAGAGCGCAAGAAACATCATTCCTATTTCATGTGTCAATAATCTAAAATCAGATATCTAAACATCATATGTAGTGTATGTTGTGAGATCTGTATAGGTTTAGTATCTGACTATATACACATATTTTGATTATAAAAAAAAAATATATATATATATTATATGAAGTTGGATAATTACCTGGTTCAGATTCTCTATCATCTCCTCCCAGGCCACCGGACGGAGAAGCATCTGCCCTGTCCCCCGCGTCAGGACTTTCAGATCCCGCAGCTGGGAGGGAAGAAGAGGAGGCCGAGGATGGCGAGGATCTAAATCTTTTGGGGAGGAGCTCGCATAAAGTCACCTCATAAGGGAGTAGGTACAGTTTCCGCAGGGCCTTTCTTTGGCCCCCTCTTTTACGGGCTTGTACCCAGTCCCTTATGAGGTTTACTTTTTTAGATAAACGCAACCTCATATCTCCGAATCTCCTCATGATCTGATCCTGGGTCCTCTGGACGTCACACACCAATCTAACCGCATTGGTGATAGACTCCCAGAGGGCCTTCTTAACAGGCGCATCTGTCAACCTCCTCTTGTTCCCAAACAGCTGGGGATAAAAGTCCTTGACGGCGTGGACCAGTGCAGCGCTCTCCTCCTTGGTGAACCTGGGAACTGACATGCCTGCTGGGTTGTATAATTATAATAATATATATTGCCTGCAGGCATTAGAGAACTGACAAAGATGGCAACGTGTAATGGACTTTTATATGGTGAAGTAAACATGAGATGCACCATGGGACAATTTATCTGTACATCTGATTGGATAAAAGTTTGAAATATTGTTATAATGTCTGTGAGACCATCCTGACTCAAGTTGTGTTTGTGTGATGAACTCTGATTGGCCGTTCCTTAATGTTTCATATCTTAGTAACTTCCTTACACATACCTCATGGTGGTGCTGTAACTTCATTTTTCATGTAGACTTATTTGTAACTCATGGGCCTGTCATGCGGATATGTGTGACGCAGATTTAATATCCGTGATCCGTTAAATATTAATGATTAAATACTCTTTAAAATCTAATCCTGTCACATTATTAATGTTGTCGACATTTCTCGGTTTAATAACGGTCTGTTTCTTTAATACAAATACACATTTCATATTGTATGTCTTTATTGTTCTTTAAATACATTTATTGTGAAGTATTGACATTGCTCTATTAAATGTCTTTATAATGCACATTGATTGTGTGCTATTGCGTGACATTAGACTCTAATGTTTAAAGATGCTAATCTGGTGTTTCAAGATGCGTTTCCCACGCAATATTTATTAATGTTAAAATTCAGGTTAGAATGTCAGTAACTTGGATAATCTGTTTATAAATATTAAACTACAGCTTTGTTATTCGCAAATAAACCTCAAGCTTGTATTTGTCTGAAGTGCTCATATATGTTATTGTGCAATGGCGTCTTTAGTTTTAAAGAGACATTACAAACAATTGTATCAAATGATCTGTAGAGATAGAAGATTGTTTAGACTTTAAAATGTGAATCATTTTCCATTAGTATTTATATATCCTCAACAGAAGAAATTTAAATGCACATGGTTGAGACAATCACATAAGGCATCTCTGTGCATCCACCAATCTTCATCTACTGAGCCGATCTCGATATGCTTTTCAAGCAAAGTATGTCAAGATAGCAAGATAAGTAAATACACTCTTTAAATCTCTTAAAGGGACACTGTCCAAACAAATTTAGCATTGGTGATTGAGCATGAAATGTTAATCAACTTTATTCTTTAATCAGATTATCAAATGTTAACAGTTATCTTGTTATGTTTCTTTGCAAATCAATAATGATATTTTATATTACGGACAATTGTTTTATAAAAACATGGGTTGTCCTTGACGATTGTTGCATCAATTATTCCAAACAATCAAGTTCTGTCCAGAGTACTGAAGCAAATACATTAGCTATTTACTGCCTTATTTTTAAAGTAATGATAGCAACATCACAATGAGCATTCATAATATGAGACAAGTTTTAAAGTTGATTCCAATAGAATACTCATTCAGAATGTATAAATCATTAATTTTTTAACTGTCTACCTTTAAGTATATTTTGAGTTCATGTCCCTTTAAATAAACATTTCACAATAATGCTTAAAATATCATAAACCTAGGCACCTTCCTTTTGCTAAATGAGTCTAACATATGAGTAAAGCAAATTTAGATTAAATTCTAGATTGTTTTACACACTGACTGAAATATATTTATTAAATGAGGTCTTTTTTAGCCTTCAGCGTAGAGGGACATTAAGCTATATGTTATGTATGAATTTTGTATAATATTCTTATATTTGAACAACTTAATATGTTTTGTTATTCAATCATTATATTGTAATTATATATATTCTTGGATTAAATACATCTCTACATAGGCTATTTTGATGCTTATTGTTGTTTGCATATAGATGCCTTATATCATTGACTAAGATATGTGCATTTTTTTTTTAATTTTAACAAGTATATTTAAAGACTGAATGTAATTCTATAGTACTTTCTAAATATGTTTAAATTCTTGTATGATATTTTTAAAAATCTATACAAAATATACTTTGTGAATGTCCCTTTAAGGACCCAAACATTTTGTATTTTTATTTAACATTGACAAAATAAACAAAAGGGGAATTTACATTCTATATAGATATTTGATGTCTAACCCAAGAGGTAAGATTGTAATAAATACATAATATTACTAAGTATAGTTAAATGACTCCACTAGAAAATTACATAGATTAACCTGGCATCCAATAACTAATTTTTAAACAATATCAAGTTAAATGACCTACCATTTATAAATGTAATAATTTTAAAAAAATTTCAATTAATTTTTTGAGATACCTAAGGAAGATACATGATCTTATACAATTATTTTTACATTCAACAACACTGTCACTTTCATGTAATTGAACCACTTCACCTTATTAAATGTTAAAAAATTAAAAATTTTACTACATATCCTAAATAATTTTAATATATACATTTTCAATATAAAAGCATTGAAGAATCTGACTCCCCAATTAATGTTATAAAATATATTTTTATATTCTCGGAAGCATTTTATTTTCTAATATTAAAGCATTATTTTATCTTATGCATGTGCTTGTCAAATAGCCAACTACCAGTCATGGGAGTCCAAGTTTGATTTATTTACAGATTATATTGATATTTAGTAGAATCTGTTGAAAATAATGTATTTAATAATAAAATGTTTAGTATTAACATGTCAAAATATATTTAATAGAAAAAAATTAAATATTCCTGGAAGTCATCAGATGCCAATCTGAAATGAAAAATAATAAAAATGGAACAAAGTTAATACACACGTTGTCAAATATTCATAAAATACATTTAAAATCATATGGTGTCTATGCTCTAACTTTGATCAACATTTTTTAAAGATAATCATTAAATTGATTTAAAATTAATGAAGTACATACACCATTATATTGTTGATTAAAAATTCAATTTAAATATCCAAAAATCAAATTATACATAATAATGTATATCACATTTCAACAATATATGTATGCTGAACATAAATCTAATATTTCATGTCCATTCAAATACCTCTATATCAACTATAATATGTATTCCTTTTTCTGATTGTGATCCCTAAATATCTAATGATGAAATAAGTATGACTAATGTATGTAAGCTAACAATAATCAACATTCTTCATGTGATTCTTAACTAGCATGCACCAACCTGGATAATGCATGGTCTTTGAAAGTCAATTCAGGGGTAAACAGTTGATCTTCAATAGGTGTCTTATTCATCAGTTCATTAAATAGAGGACTGGGAAATACCATCTACAAAATAGAAAATCATCTAAGTGTCTCCAATAGGATGTCTCCACAGCCTTATTCTATCAAATAGTTTGCACTTACCATGTGAACATGTCTTTGTATGGTTTTCAAGGTCAGCAGAATTGAAAGATAATGCCAGACATGATCCCATTGGTATACTTCAATTTAAATCTTGGCTTTTTCCCCACTGTCAGTCTGGGCAATCTTGACTGTCAGGCTTCAAATTGTTCCCTTTCAGTCTTTAGATTAAGTCATCTCCCTAATGTAATAAATTTTAAATAAAAAATTCATACAATTGTGTGAATCAGTTCTGTACCCCTCTCCCACCCCCCATTTCATAATAAATATCTGTCACTAGCTTACTAAGCCTGTGTATGAACCTGTGTTATTTTCTATCAAGTGTGAAGATGAGTCATATTGAGCATAAAAAACCTCTGTGTGACATTGAACCATAGTCATTCTAGAGTATCCCTTTCTGATTATGTACATTTTAAGTAATGTGTAAACAAAAATCTATTGTTTAAAATGTATGCCATATGATGTATTTGTGTACAAATCATGCCAGCAACAGTCCATACATTTCTACTTACCATCTGATGTCCTCTTTAAAAACCAGGTGGCAAAGACTCGCTATAGGACCCAATGCACAGAGCATCACCTATATTATGAAAATTAAAAATTATTCTAACATTTGATCAATACTAACATGTTTGCACAATTCTCTACTTGTCATTTCCCTAGAGTTCACATCTATTGAAAATACTACAGTCTAACATATTCTTTACCGTCTAAAGTGGCGGTTGATGACGTCTGCTCTGACATCAAGTCCCTCGTCCTGGAATTCCCCCTCTAGAACAGGATCATCCTCCTCATCTCTGAGGAGGTCTCTGTCCACCGGGACGGCCTGCAGCATCCCAGCCCGCTGTGCAATATTATGCAGGACGCTACAGGCTACAACGATCTTTGCCACCTTCTTTGGGTTGTACTGGAGTGCTCCTCCAGAACGGTCCAGGCACCTGAATCTCATCTTCAGGAGCCCGAACATCCTTTCAACCACCGCCCTGGTTCTCTTATGAGCCCTATTGTAGCGCTCCTCAGACACATCAGTCGGGCTACGCAAGGGGGTAATGAGCCAAGGCCGGCTCATGTACCCAGAATCACCTATAAATTTTGAACAGAACATAATTCAAACAGAATACTTAAACTAGAATATTGTTGTATAAATTTTTTTAAGTTAAAAACCATAATCCATATTAAAACTTGTCAGAAACATACAAAAAATAAAATTTCTATATTATTCTGTATCTTCCCATTTCAGCTAAGACATGCTACATATGCGTATTGTTCTGAAAACAAACCTTGTGTAAAATGCTAACTACATGGTTACATTGCATTCTCTATCTGAACACTTAAGGTAAGACATGCTACATATCTGCATTTAAATAAAACTAGACATTAGCAGAAAGAGACAATGACAGGGTTAAATTGCATGAGATAATAGCTTCCCATTTCAGATAAGACATGCTACATACGCGTATTGTTCTGAAAACAAACCTTGTGTAAAATGCTAACTACATGGTTACATTGCATTCTCTATCTGAACACTTAAGGTAAGACATGCTACATATCTGCATTTAAATAAAACTAGACATTAGCAGAAAGAGACAATGACAGGGTTAAATTGCATGAGATAATAGCTTCCCATTTCAGATAAGACATGCTACATACGCGTATTGTTCTGAAAACAAACCTTGTGTAAAATGCTAACTACATGGTTACATTGCATTCTCTATCTGAACACTTAAGGTAAGACATGCTACATATCTGCATTTAAATAAAAATAGACATTAGCGTCGTTAAATAACAAATGGTTAAATTTAATCCTATAGCTGAACATGACGCTAACAGTTAAAAAATACAGGGCCAATTGTCAACATTATTAACCATGTTGAGCACAAATACTCACCAACGAGATAACCAGGGGGCATTTGTCTTTCCTCAAACTGGCTCCACAGGGACGACAGAGAGAGGATGCGGGCATCATGACAAGCCCCTCCAAAATTCGCATACACATGCATAATCCTCATCCGTGCGTCACAAACATACTGCACGTTGAGGCTATGAAAATGTTTGCGATTTCTGAAGGGCAAGTCATCAATTGGAGCACGCAGCGCAAAGTGGGTACAATCTATGGCTCCCAAGACATTGGGCAATTGAGCAATATCAAAGAATTCCCGCTTCAGGCGCCTCCAATCACCATCATTCTGTGGGAATCCTATGTATTGCTTACTGATACGTACCATGGCATCCAGAAAGTTATCAAACACCACAGAGAATGTACCTTGAGCCAGGCCATGCATGTACAGTTCTCCGGATTGAAAACTCCCGGAGGCCAGGACGTATAGACAGCTTAGCATCTTACTCATGGGGGGGGAACAGCAGTCCTTATTTGTATACGTGGCTCCAAATGAGGTTTAAGAAGCTCGTAAAGGCCAATGAGCTGTTCGCGATCGAGCCGATACTTATCAAAAACCTCAAAGTCGCTCATGTTTTCCAAGGTGGGTCTCACCCTGTAGACACGAGGACCTCGAACCAGACGACCCCTTCGTCTCGGTCTGAGCCGCCGAGGCTGCCTGATTCGACCAACAGCTAGTTCGCCAATAGCAGCACCAGCAGCGTCTACCATGTCATCGTCATCCATCTTTCAAAACAGCGTAACAAGGTAAGCACTTGATCTGATGTGGATCACAAGTGATGCTTTGGCCATGTTGTTTGGGGGATTTATAGTACAATTAGACCAATGGTAGTGAGTTTGTAATGATTGCTAATTGTATTCACTTGTTTGTATGTGAGCGGCGCGAATGCTTTCAAAGTGGGCGTTGTATTTTTTTGGCTGAAATGTTGTTTTCCGCAAATAAATCTCAATGTGAAAGTGTCAAATATCACACATACAGTGCATGTTTGTAATGTTTGTTCATATGCGTAATCAATATTTATGAAACGCGATCTTATAGTAACAAGCACACGTCCAGGCTAACATGAATGAAAGTGCATAGTTGTGTATAATGTGCATCGAATGTGATCGATCAATGTTGCTGCAATATTGTTTGTAAACGATAAATTAACATCTGCCATCTGTAGTATTGTATATATAAGTGATTGCCGAGCTGTCAATATTGTATGCGTCCCTTTAAAATCGCAATAATAATTCCGAAATTCCCGTCTGTCATCTGTAGTATTGTATATATAAGTGATTGCCGAGCTGTCAATATTGTATGCGTCCCTTTAAAATCGCAATAATAATTCCGAAATTCCCGTCTGTCATCTGTAGTATTGTATATATAAGTGATTGCCGAGCTGTCAATATTGTATGCGTCCCTTTAAAATCGCAATAATAATTCCGAACTTCCCGTCTGCCATCTGTAGTATTGTTTATATAAGTGATTGCCGAGCTGTCAATATTGTATGCGTCCCTTTCAAATCGCACTAATGCTGAATAACTTCCGGCTGTCATCTGTAGTATTGTATATATAAGTGATTTGCGATCTGACAATATTGTATGCGTCCCATTAAAATGGCACTAATACTGAATAACTTCCGGCTGTCATCTGTAGTATTGTGTATATAAGTGATTGCCGAGCTGTCAATATTGTATGCGTCCCATTCAAATCGCAATAATAATTCCGAACGTCCCGTCTGCCATCTGTAGTATTGTATATATAAGTGATTGCCGAGATGTCAATATTGTATGCGTCCCATTCAAATCGCAATAATAATTCCGAACTTCCCGTCTGCCATCTGTAGTATTGTATATATAAGTGATTTTAGATCTGACAATATTGTATGCGTGCCATAAAAATCGCACTAATACTGAATAACTTCCGGCTGCCATCTGTAGTATTGTATATATAAGTGATTGCCGAGATGTCAATATTGTATGCGTCCCATTCAAATCGCAATAATAATTCCGAACTTCCCGTCTGCCATCTGTAGTATTGTATATATAAGTGATTTTAGATCTGACAATATTGTATGCGTGCCATAAAAATCGCACTAATACTGAATAACTTCCGGCTGCCATCTGTAGTATTATATATATATATATATATATATATATATATATATATATATATAAAGTGATTTGCGATCTGACAATATTTCTTAATTGTCCCATTGAAATCTCCATAATAATGCTGTTCAAAAGTGTGGTTTACGTATATGTTGTATTGTAGTATTGAGTGTTAAATTTCCTAAAGGGGCGGTACAGTGGTGAATCTGTGATGTGTATGGTTGAATCTTGTAATGACGTCATGATATTATTAACCTGCCTATCTAGTTGTGAAATCCTCATTGTGTTGTTGTATTGTGCTACATTGTTATTGTGTGCTGAATAAAATCTAAATGTGTGCTTTGTGGTTGCGTGATGGGTGATACGTGTTATGTACATGTACGTATATATTGTGATTGTGTCCCACATATGCTGACTTCTATATAGCGGTCTGGCATTGTTGTTCCTTCCCATAAAGTGACATCTGTAATCTGGTGTAATGATGTATTTCTTGTAGGTAATTCCTAATGGTTTATTGTGATGGAATCATGATGTTAAAAGTACAGTAAAACCCATATGTTGTGTTTTGTGATTCCTGTAGAGAATGTAATGTGTTTTTCCCCCATCATTTGAATGCACATGTATGAGTGAATGTTAAAAGTAATATATGTGCATCCATGACTGATCATGTGTTAAGCCTATGTAGATATGCTGTTGCTGCAAGCATATGAGTTGAATAACTGAAATGCAATAATAAAGGTAAATGAGAGGTGTTTCCCATTGTGTAGTGTTTGTGAATCCATAAATGTGTATTGAATTTTATTTTAATTTTAAATGTAATTTTATTTAAATAATAATGTGTTACTAGTGATGTTGATTTGTAGTTGATGTAATCTAAAAGTGTGAAACAAATTTATGGTGTTGTGAATATTTAATAATTAAAAACCATAAGTCCACCATAGGGAAATAGTCATTTCTTGATCTATTTATCATAGCTGTGTCTAACGCATGAAATCATGTATTTTCTAGCGCTGGTATTTGGAGTTTTTCAGTCTACGCTATTTGCGTGCGTTAGGGAAATGAGGGTTTCGCGTGCACGAGCACGTCTTCCCAATAGAAGTCAATGGAGGCTCTAAAGATTTCTAATTTTTTTTTCTAAGACTGGTTTTCCTCGTAAAGTGAGTGACGTCATGAGCTTGTGTGAAAAAGTCACTAAATCGTGTTCTTTTTGTAATAAATAAATATTTTGTGTATGTCATGTGGTGTATATTGTTTGTATGCATCGATGAGTGTATGTTTGTGATAATGTTATTAGTTAGATGTAGGTATATGAGGGTCTTTTCCCGTATGTCCATGTAAGTCAATGGGAAAATGGATTTTTGTGGATTTATTTCAAACACCCGAGATCTCGCAACTTTAATCCTTTGTATTTTACCGAAAACAAAATAAATATGAAAAATAAAGATAGTGTAGTGTTTGTATGAGTGTAAGTGTACTTTGTGTAATATTTTTTTTGTGATTCGTGGATGTTTTTTTTGTCGGTATATGTTTACTACTGGGTCTGAGGTCGCGGTAGAAAGGTGAGCGTTAGGTGTATTTTGAGTCGCGGTAAATAAACTCTAAATACCGGAGTGCGTAAGAAACCAGCGTTAGGAGCCTCTAACGCTGGTTTTCACGGCTAACGCCGAACTCCAAATCTAGGCCATAATGAGCAAGTAACCAAAAATCGCTATATTCTTTCCAAAATAATTAATTGTATTTTATTTTGCGGCGCATTTGAGGACATGACGAACGCGATGATTCATTAAATCCAGGCATTTTCAGAGGTCTTATAAACTTCTCAGCAGAGCTTGATGCATCTCTAAAAGAACATCTCGCTAGTGCCACTGTTTTTAAAGGAACGTCAAAAGAAATTCAAAACGATTTATTAGACTGTATGCTTACTGTTTGCCAGAACCAAATAAAGAAGGAAATCTCAAATGCAAGTTTTGTAGCAGTGATAGCAGATGAAACTACTGATGTTTCATCTGCCTTCCAATTGGTTGTTGTTTTTAGATACATTATAGGTAATGGACAACCGGTTGAGAGATTCTGGGAATTCACTAATCCAGCTGGACATGATGCAGAATCTTTAGCTACGTGTATTCAAGCTACTTTGGAAAAAGTTATAGACAACCCAGAGAAACTGATATCGCAGAGTTACGACGGTGCAAGCGTGATGAGTGGTCAGCATGCAGGTGTTCAGGCTATAATTAAACGTACCTACAAGAATGCACATTTTGTGCATTGCTATGCACATCAGCTCAATTTAATTGTCAGCCAAGCAAGCAGTCAAAATCAACAAGTTTGAGTATTTTTTTCAAATCTAAGTGACATTACTAACTTTTTTAGTAACTCGCCACAAAGGATAGCTATTCTAGATGAAACTGTTAGGATACCTCATGGTTCAGCCACCAGGTGGAATTTCAAGAGTCGAACCGTCAATACAGTTGTTGAAAACAGGGAACAGTTAATTGAATGCATGGAAAAATTAGAGTCAACATCGAAAAAAGAAATAGCTATAAATCAAGCAGGGGCTATTCGGCGTATGTTACAAGACTCGGTATTCGTGTTTTGGCTTACAGTTTTTCACAATATTATGCCACATGTAGATGTGTTATACAACCAACTTCAGAAAACACAAACAGATGCGGCACTTATTCGAAAACATATTAACACTTTCCAGCAGACAATGGAAAACGAAAGGAATAGAATGGACACAGTGACCATGACGATATCAGAAACAGAGGAAACATCTAGGAAAAGGAAGAGAGAAAATATTCACATTGCTCAGACTGTGGCAGCTAAAGAGATATGTGATTTTATCACAAATCAAGTAAAAGATAGATTTTCTTTTATAACTCACTACTCGGCTGTTTCTCTTTTCCAAGCGGAAAAATTTGCGGATTACGAGAAATTTTCCAAATCAGCTTCTTGAACAAACATCAGCGGTTTATCACACATTACAGAAAGATCGCCTAAAAACTGAACTAGGAGTAATTTACAGAAGACCAGATTTCCGAAATATGAATGGTGCCATCAGTCTTCTACAGTTTGTAATAGAAAATAACTTGGACAGCACTTTCTCGGAGACCTACAAACTGTTGCAAATTATTTCGACTATTCCCGTGACAACTGCTGAGGCTGAGAGATGTTTCTCAACTTTAAAACGAGTTAAGACATTTCTAAGGAGCACCATGACTGAGGAAAGACTGACTGCTCTAGCCATGCTCACAATTGAAAAACAATTGATCAATGACATGCCTACATTCACCGAAAATGTTATTGATTTATTTGCCTCAAAAAAAAAGACAGGCGGATTGACTTAATTTACAAAAATTGTACTTAGGTTATCAACATTCTGTTTTAATCTTTACCGTTGAAGTTAATTATTAAGCACTAGTGTAATAGAAATAATCTTCTTTTGTAGAAAGTAAAATGTGGGTGTATTTATCTTCATGTTGCCAAGGCCTTTGGCTGCATTGCCTAATATCGAACACTGGTGGATTGGGCAATAGTAATTGAAATGTGGTTGTATTTCTCTATAAAGTGGAAGGTTCTTTAAATCCAGGAATATATATGTTTTCATAAATGTACATTCAACATTCTTATTATTTTGCAGCTTTAACTAATTATTTGGTATATATATATATATATATATATATATATATATGTTATTATATAATTTAACTGAGCTCCATCATGTATATTTTAAGACTAGACATGGGCAGGTAGTGTAGGCTCCTCCATTTGTGCACTGTCGCACGTGAACATGGCTGTACTGAAGAGTATGCATTCATAGATTTAAGATGTCTGTGTCCACTATGAGGAACACAGTGAGCAATGCATGGTGAGGATATGGAAGACCACAGGCACAGTTCTTGTTAAGGCCAGAAGTGGCAGGGCAAGTAAAATATCAGAGAGGGCCAGAGGCAAAGGATGGTGAGAATGGTCAAAAACAGCCCACAGACCACCTCCAAAGACCTGTACTACTGGGAATATTGTTGAGGGTCTCATGGATTCCAATCAATACAGATACTTGAGAATAATGTTGAGGAATCAGTCACAAACTTCAGTTGAAGTTACCCCCAGGCCGGGGCTGGATATTTCAAGAAGACGATGACCAAAAACACTGCTGGTTCAAATGGGTGGGGCCATTTGAGGGGGCGTGACTTTCACAAAGGGTGTGGCTTTTAAAATGGGTGTGGCTTGTTAAAGGGGCATGGTTTTAAAAAAGGTGGCGTGTTTTTCAAAGGGGCGTGACTTTCTAATAGGGGGAGGGTCTTGTGCACCCCCATCCTAAAAATTCACCAGCCGCCACTGGAGTTGAGGAAGGGAGGGAGGGAGAACGGGAAAGAAGGGAGAGAGGAAGGGAAGTAAAGAAGAATACACTTTGAAAACTATCACTGCCCTTTACATGAAACAACATACAGTAATTACCATCATTCAAGTAATGAAATGTTTTAAGTGTCCGTTTACTATTTACTTAGTGGGTTCATGAATGCAGCGAAAGCTATTAGTATCTAACATACATTAGCACTGAGAGTTTATGATTAGACATCACATGAATGTAGATAAAGCTAGCTATTATTAGCTAACATACATTAGCGCTGAGAGTTTATGATTAGACATCACAAGCTGATCTAAGCAGTGCACAGACACATCAAGTCTGTTAGTTACTAAGACCTGCAATAAGCACTGTGCTCGCAGATCCACCACAGCTGACAAAGAGGAGGCAGCATATCGGCACAAGGTCTTCTCCTCCAGCCTCACCTTGTAAGCATATACCGGGCAAGTTTCTCACCAAGAACGCTTCCACTGTAAAAATGCTGGCGGCTCTAAATGAAGCAATAATTTAAAGGAGCACTGTCTGTGAAGAGCGACCTTAATCATGTGCCTTGTCTTCTCTATAAAAGCCTGCACTTTATCGCTCACTGTACTGTGTGCTGGCTTTTAGAGAGAGGATAGGGCAGATGTGCTGCCCCTCCCAAATCTGCTGTCCTAGGCACCGGCCTTGTTGGCCTAGGCCATAATACACCCCTGCACAGGGTCAGACTGCAGCTGGCAGCATACACTAAATCAGCAGATCAGAGGAATGCGGTTACTTTACACAAGATTGAGTCTGCAGCTCTCTCATAGGGTCAGACTGCAGCTGGCAGCAAACACTAAATCAGCAGATCAGAGGAATGCTGTTACTTTACACAAGATAAAGTCTCTATGCAGCTCTCTCACAGGGTCAGACTGTAGCTGGCAGCAAACACTAAATCAGCAGATCAGAGGAATGCTGTTACTTTACACAAGATGGAGTCTGCAGCTCTCTCATAGGGTCAGACTGCAGCTGGCAGCAAACACCAAATCAGCAGATCAGAGGAATGCTGTTACTTTACACAAGATGGAGTCTGCAGCTCTCTCATAGGGTCAGACTGCAGCTGGCAGCAAACACTAAATCAGCAGATCAGAGGAATGCTGTTACTTTACACAAGATGGAGTCTGCAGCTCTCTCATAGGGTCAGACTGCAGCTGGCAGCAAACACTAAATCAGCAGAGGAATGCTGTTACTTTACACAAGATGAAGTCTGCAGCTCTCTCACAGGGTCAGACTGTAGCTGGCAGCAAACACTAAATCAGCAGATCAGAGGAATCAAATCTGCACAATCTGTGAATTGATCTGATAACTATAGTGGGTAGCACTACTAGAGGATCGGTCTCTACTCCAACATTTCTTTGTGATATATACCTTATCCTTCCGGTCGAATTGATATAGCTGGTAACACCACTATAGGATAGTTTTCAAGTTATTTTTATTTTATTGTATATATTTTATACTCAGCCTTTGGAAGCTTCCAAGTCATCACACTTAAGGAATCCATAATTTTAAAAAAGTTGTAGGACTGATTGTTTCAGTTATTGTTGTATTATTGTAAAGGCATTTTTATCTTTATAAAGTATTGTGTGGATTCATATTCAATCCACCCTCTATATAAATATAATTATATGCATCAAGTTTGGATACAAATGTTTTAAATCCTCAAAGTATTGTCAAGAATTTATGTTTTTAGATTTGTAATAAATCATTTGTTTTAACCCACATTGTGAAGGAATTGGTTTCACATTCTGAACCCTGCCGGTTCGCTGGCGCTTTTATATTTATTTTAACCAGGTACAATAGCTATTAAATAATTAAGAACTATTTAATAGCTAAAATAGTTAAAATAATTACAAAATTACCTGTAAAATAAATCCTAACTAAACTAACTAAAGTACAAAAAATAAAAAAGAAGTTAGTTTATTTCATTGTAGTTATTTGTAGATATTGTATTTAATTAATTTATTGATAGTGTAGTGTTAGGTTTAATTGTAACTTAGGTTAGGATTTATTTTACAGGTAATTTTGTTATTATAATTTATATTGTAGCTATATTAGGGTTTATTTTACAGGTAAGTATTTAGCTTTAAATAGGAATAATTTATTTAATAAGTTAATTTTGTTAGATTTAAATTATATTTAACTTAGGGGGGTGTTAGGGTTAGACTTAGCTTTAGGGGTTAATCCATTTATTACAGTAGCGGCGAGATTCGGTCGGCAGATTAGGGGTTAATAATTGAAGTTAGGTGTCGGCGATGTTAGGGAGGGCAGATTAGGGGTTAATACTATTTATTATAGGGTTATTGAGGCGGATTAGGGGTTAATAACTTTATTATAGTAGCGGTGCGGTCCGCTCGGCAGATTAGGGGTTAATAAATATAATATAGTGGTCGGCGGTGTTAGGGGCAGCAGATTAGGGGTACACAGAGATAATGTAGGTAGCGGCGGTTTATGGAGCGGCAGATTAGGGGTTAAAAAAAATATGCAGGTGTCAGCGATAGCGGGGGCGTCAGATTAGGGGTTAATAAGTGTAAGGTTAGGGGTGTTTAGACTCGGGGTACATGTTAGAGTGTTAGGTGCAGACGTAGGAAGTGTTTCCCCATAGACAACAATGGGGCTGTGTTAAGAGCTGAACGCTGCTTTTTTGAGCTCAAAATGCCCCATTGTTTTCTATGGGGATATCATGCACGAGCACGTTTTTGAAGCTGGCCGCGTCCATAAGCACCGCTGGTATCGAGAGTTGCAGTGGCGTTAAATTATGCTCTACGCTCCCTTTTTGGAGCCTAACGCACTGAAAACCCAGCCATTCTGTAAACTCTAAATACCAGCGGTATTTAAAAGGTGCGGCCAGAAAAAAGCATGCGTAGCTAACGCACCCCTTTGGCCGCAAAACTCTAAATCTAGGCCTAAATCAGCAGATCAGAGGAATGCTGTTACTTTACACAAGATGAAGTCTGCAGCTCTCTCACAGGTTCAGACTGCAGCTGGCAGCATACACTATTAAATCAGTAGATCAGAGGAATGCTGTTACTTTACACAAGATGAAGTCTGCAGCTCTCTCACAGGTTCAGACTGCAGCTGGCAGCATACACTATTAAATCAGTAGATCAGAGGAATGCTGTTACTTTACACAAGATGGAGTCTGCAGCTCTCTCACAGGGTCAGACTGCAGCTGGCAGCAAACACTAAATCAGCAGAGGAATGCTGTTACTTTACACAAGATGGAGTCTGCAGCTCTCTCACAGGGTCAGACTGCAGCTGGCAACAAACACCAAATCAGCAGATCAGAGGAATGCTGTTACTTTACACAAGATGAAGTCTGCAGCTCTCTCACAGGGTCAGACTGCAGCTGGCAGCAAACACCAAATCAGCAGATCAGAGGAATGCTGTTACTTTACACAAGATGGAGTCTGCAGCTCTCTCACAGGGTCAGACTGTAGCTGGCAGCAAACACTAAATCAGCAGAGGAATGCTGTTACTTTACACAAGATGAAGTCTCTATGCAGCTCTCTCACAGCCAGGCCTCACACACTCCTTCACTGCTCTGGCATGCAGGGCCGGATTTACATCTCAGGTGCCTGTAGGCACAAAAACCTGAAGCGCCCCCCCCCCACCCCCCCACCCCCCCTAGAAAAAAGTGGAAAAAATGAGGACTTTTTTTTATTATTATTTAGGACAACTAAAAATAAATATTAGATGTAAAATTACATTTTCCCTTTTATGGAGATACACAAATACACACACCAATTGCAATATTTGTTGTAATGGAAGCTACACCAAAAATCAATATTCACTTGACTCAAATGGCCATACAATTTCTATTATGTATAACAAAAACAAATCATGTTAAACTTTTAATGCAAAATATTCTAAAGAAAACCCTATTTAAAGGGACATCAAATGTGACAGTTTGCTGGGCATTTTATTATTGCACTAGTGCTTGCAGAGAAGTGTGTTAGCCTCTTGCAAAAGAGTTAAACACATAGTCAATGTCAGTTCTGAGACAGCAATACACATCTGTGCAGACCCAGATGGGCTCATAGGACATGTTTATTGACAAGCCATTAGTGTATTGCTTTTCTGGAGATGACTTTGACTATGTGCTTAACATTTTGTTGGAGTCAAACACAGTTTTGTGTAAACAATAGCAATATTAAAACTAGCAGCATGCAAGCTCATCACCATCAACAACCTGTGCAGCCAGTGGAAGAAAATATAAAATGTAGGGAAAAAAATCTTGTAAACTCTGATATTTTTGGTACAAACACACACAGATGTTACATTTATTTTGTTCTGAAATATAAATATCATATGATGTTGCTCTCAAAGGAAAACATGGAATGTTGTAGATTATATGTAATCCAGGGGTCAACAAATGTGTTTAAAATTAGAATTTAGAAATTCAATGGGAGGGGTTTAGTTTTAATCTTTGCCCCTCTCTCCTTCATGGCTCCCTCAACTGCTGTAACATATTCCCAATGAAACACTCGACTTTGTAGGCACCTGGCAGCACAATTCTTACTAAAATAAATGCCCTCATAAAAAAAAAAAAAAAAAAAAAAAAAAATTTTTTTTTTTTTTTTTTTTTTTATTATTGACAGGCAGGCGCCCCTCACTGCAAGGCGCCTGTAGGCACATGCCTACTGTGCCTAATGGGAAATCCGGCCCTGCTGGCATGTTGTCTGCTTCCTTCTGTGTCTTACACTATTCTCCCCAGTTTCAACATCAGGATCTTCCCTATAGGGACCAACCAGTCTGATAGTTAGCAACTTCTCCTGCAGACTAAATTCAGGTGCAATAGTTCAAAAGGAGGGGCTACACACACACACATATATATATATATATATATATATATATATATATATATATATATATATATATATATATATATATATATATACACACACATATACATATATATATGTATAATATATGGATAATATAAATACAGACGTAGTAGCGCTATTGGAGGAAAATAGAAGTGTTAGATTATCACCTTTGTTGAGAGAACCAGTACCAGAAAAAAACACACTGTTCACTAGTCACTGTAGATGACAATGTCTTGACCGGATCAGTGTTCTATGAATCTTGCAGCTGTGTCCCTTTGATAGGAGTACTTCAAATGAAGTGATGCTCACTTAAGGCTGAATCAAAAAGAGATGGAGGAGAGCACCAAACAGGAACAGCCACCTGGTGTAGTATGTCAGTGTTCAAGCAAAAACAGAGAAAAGAAAACGGAATATTGTATACAAACATTTTACAAAGAAATCTGTCTTAAACGGACAGGAAACCCCAACATTTTCTTTCATGATTAAAATAAAACATACAATTTTAAACAAGTTTCCAATTTACTTCTATAATTAAATTTGCTTCATTCTCTTGTTATCCTTTTCTGAAGGAGCAGCATTGCGCTACTGGCAGTTAGCTTAACAAATCTAATTAGCCTATCACAAGAGACAAATGTGTGCAGGCACCAATCAGCAGCTAGCTCCCACTAGTGTATGATGTGCATATTAATTTTCAACAAGGGATACCAAGAGAACGAAGCACATTTAGAAGTAAATTTAAAAGTGTCTTAAAATGACATGCTCTATCTGAATCATGCAAATTTAATTTCGACTTTCCTTTAGCTTTAATATAATAATGATGATAAAACATAGTAACATTGCATAGATATTGTTATCGTCATATATAAATTACCATACAGTATATCTTTACTGACTTTAAACATCTCACAATGTCTGGCCCAGACTCCATCCTATCTATCTTAAAGGAGAGCAACTAGATCTATATCCCTATTCTATCCTAAAGGTTTTAGAGACTTAAGAGTATAAATCCAAAAGTTCTCCCAAACTCCAAAAGCACTGGAGTTTTAAGTGCAGTGTTTGTGCATGAACAGTGTCTTATTATTGTGTATCCGACTGGTTGATATAAAGGAAGATTTGTTGGTCTGGTGACTTTGGTTCTCAGTTTCTTCCTAGGAAGACTCCTGAATCTGTTTGGTCGTTCAGTGGGGTACTAATGAGGATCGTTCTGAAAGAACAAGAATTTGATCAAGCACCCTGTGGAAACATTTTCTGAATACCTCATATATATGAGGATTTTACATGTGAGTGTACTCACTTTCTGTTCTCTGTTCTTGCTATAACACTGACATAATACACTATATATATATATTTAAAATCACATTGTTATAAACACTTTGTCATATACTACATTCCCTTAAAACAATTTTTATATATTTATTTAAATAAACATATATTTTACATTTAATATGTGTGTATGTGTTGTGACCTGGGATCTTGGAAACACACAGTCCTCAAAGCTGGAAACACCACACAAGGTTGTAGCTTTATAAAATACAGTCTGTTTATTATCAGGTCTGGCAAAAAACAGGCAAAATAAACATAAACAAAACAAAAGAGGCTTGCTCTACTGAGCACTTACTAACAAGTACAACTGTCTGCACTAAGTAGCTTTTCACAAAAGTAATATTGCACAGACCTTTCAAACTTTGTCCTTTAGAGATAATTCCTCTCAGTCTCTCAGGAAAGTGTTTGCAGTTTCCCTTTACTGCTGGCAAAATCTACCTCTCAACCCCTGACTGGGGATTTTATTAGCACCTGCTGTTAATTACCACATGCAGGTGAGTAGCTAGCTGAGTCAGACAGAATTCCTGGACTGGACTTTTTGACATAATGTGCTACTTGCAAACTGCGGGGTGGAGCACTGGCCCACCCTACTCTCCAAATACTCCACCCCAGGGACCCAGAAATAAATCACATATTTTCTCTATGTGGCAAACAAACATAACAATTCTCCCTGGGGTTGTCAGACCATACCCCGCACTGCAGCACTTTTGAGGGAATATAGACACCTTCCATTACTATGCCTTGGGTTCTGTCACAGTGTATATATATATATATATATATATATATATATATATATATATGTAATACTTTATTTTTCTATATGTTTTACATGTGTTTTGTGATACTTTTATTCTAGCCCTAACACCTTACTTAAGCACAGCACAAAACTCACCAGTATGAGCAATGGTAATGCCGATTTATCAGGTGTCTGGTGGACATGATCCGCCGTAGCTAACTATGTCCGCCAGACATCGATAAATGCCGACAGCATACACTGTCGGTATTTATCATTGCACAAGAGTAGTAATAGTACGGAGGTTATGTCAAACTTTTTTGACAGGTGGACACGCCCCTTTCTCCTCCCCTAAACCCGCCCCTTTCCACTCCCACTTTTACGCCCCTTTTTGATATCAATTTGATATAAAATTGATATAAAAAGGGGATTTTGATACGAATTTGATATAAAATCGATATTAAAAAAGTGTTTTTAATACGTATTTGATATAAAATTGATATTAAATAGTTTTTTTTATTAGGATTTGGATTAAAAGGTTATAAGAGGTTATTAAGCTTATTTTGATATGGTTGATTAGGAGCTTTATAAAAGACTATAAAGTTTAATGTTATTTTATTAAAAAATGTGTAAATTATACTCTGATATTGTATTCTATTAAAAGGGGGTATAAAATCTTAATATATATATCCTCTATAATGTTCAATAGGTTTAATAAGGCATGTCAGGACTTGCTATGAAAAAAAAAAAAAAAAAAAAGATATAAAATGTAATAGGATTAAAAGGGTGTTATAAGAGTGTACAAAACTCAATTGTTTTGATATTTTCTTTTATTAGGAGGTTATAAAAAAATAAAAAATACAAAGTTTGTTAACATTTGTTATAAGATTTCTGTGAATGAAATAATTTAATTCAGTATTGTACATATTATCTTTTCTGTCTTCATGCCAGCACATTGTATGAACTGAATGCACAGGCTACTTATACTGTACGCTCTGACACTTATGTTATTAAAATGCTGACATATCTAATACGTCATTTGTTAAATGACTAATATTTTTTCATCACATATCTTTGTCAGCAAATATCATCATATTACTTTCAGATGTCATTGAGTTCACAAGTTCTTAAAAAAAACTGACATACAGCAATTTTGTAGAGTAAAGATATTTATCTATACAAAAAACAAACTCTCACTTATCTTTTTAAAACACACACAGTTTGTTTTCCACCTAATATTCACAAAAATATCATCATATTACTTTTTTCTCATCACATATCTTGTCAGCAAATATCATCATATTACTTTTTTTCTCATCACATAAGTTTGTCAGCAGATTTCAGATGTCATTGAGTTTACATATTATTATTTTTTTAAAACACTGACATACATCATTTTTGTAAACATTTTATCTATACAAAAACAAACTCTCACTTATTTTTTTTAAAAAACACACATAGGACTTTATCACCCTTATAACCACAAAGCAAAAATAAACATTTATACATCACAAATACAAATAAGCATAATGCAAACTTCTTAATAAAATGATTTCATCTATACATATTGCTGTGTTAAGTAAAATGGTGGGGGTGGGGTAGTTGTGGGTGTGAAACTTAAAAAGCGCTGTCCCTGATCTTTGGAGCTTTTGGTGTGAGTATATAAGTTATGATATTTACTCTAAACTGTCTTTTTATAATAATTAATTCTAAACTTTTAAACTAAGTAATGTTATCTTAGCTGAATAAAAAAAAACATCTCTTATAGAAATATTTTTTTTCTATCTTTTTTAAAAACCTCTCCTTTTACCAACCCTGCTTAGATGACAATATGTGTACCAACAACCTCTTTTATACTTTTTATTGTAAAGTGTTACATTAAGTAATTAAGCTTAACTTATATTAATAAAACTATTAATATAGTTTACACAGTTTACAACAGCTTTTCACTTTTATCTCCCTTATAACCACACAGCAAAAATAAACATTTATACAGCACAAATACAAATAAGCATAATACAAACATCTAAATAAAATGATGAACTCAGCCTATTATAAAGAAAATTCTCAATTAGCTTTTTAAATTAACTTTATACCCACAAAATAAAAATAAACATTTATACATCACAAATACAAATAAGCATAATGCAAACATCTTAATAAAAGGATTAACTCACCATATTATTTTATTTTAAACTCACATATCTGTACTCAGCTGATGAAGAAATTAAAAACAAATACAAACGCACAAAAACAATATTTTATAAACATTGCATTTACTACCTCTGCCCCACATTTCTGTAACAACAAGATCATTTCATCTATACATATTGCTGTGTTAAGTAAAACGGTGGGGGTGGGGTGGTTGTGTGTGTGAAACTTAAAAAGCGCTGTCCCTGATCTTTGGATCTTTTGGTGTGAGAATATAAGTTATGATATTTACTCTAAACTGTCTTTTATAATAATTAATTCTAAACTTTTAAACTAAGTAATGTTATCTTAGCTGAATAAAAAATAAATACATCTCTTATAGAAAAAATTTTCTACCTTTTTTTTTTAAAAACCTCTCCTTTTACCAACCCTGCTTAGATGACAATATGTGTACCAACAACCTCTTTTATACTTTTTATTGTAAAGTGTTACACTAAGTAATTAAGCTTAACTTATATTAATGAAACTAATGTTAACATCAGTTTACACAGTTTACAACAGCAATGCCTTTTCATTATGACCACTTAATATAGCTAGTGATTTTTAACCTCTCATACTAATAATATATCACTTAATGCACTGGTTGGCTATATCAGATGAGTCTATTTTAATCTTGTTTACTAAGGACAAACTGCATATTTATATCTAATGCTACCATCAGTTTACACAGTTTACAACAGCAATGTCTTTTCATTGTGACCACTTAATATAGCTAGTGATTTTTAACCTCTCGTACTAATAATATATCACTTAATGCACTTGTTGGCTATATCAGATGAGTCTATTTTAATCTTGTTTACTAAGGACAAACTGCATATTTATATTAGGTATGGTGTATATGAGCATATTTATATTTTTCCACAGGGATCCCAGTTTTATAGCAATTCAATGCAATCTCTAGGATCTGAAGATGCTGGTGTAACTGTTATTTGCTATAACAATGAGTGAATTTACTGTGCAAGGGTAGTGTAGGGCAAGATCCACTTATTTCTTTTCTCTCTCTCTTTTTTTGTGGGTATATATTTTGCTTTTAACCTCCATGCACTTTCCCTGGATGTTGTTTTGGGACCATGTGCCTTAGTAACTGTCTAACTCACACACATTCATTTGTGAAGGGTAGTGCTTTCCTAGTTGCATAATATTTCCTAACATCAGCTCGGATTGCGAGAAGCCTTATTTAAAGTAGTGAAGCTTGTGGTGTAGTGAAGACTCACTTATCAGCCCTTAAGCTCTCTAATTAAGGAGAGGATTACCAATTTATTTCCAGAAAACACATTTTGGCTATCTTCTCTCTCAAAACACGTCCACTCCCTTACTATGTCCCATTCCCCATTCATCAACCACATAAATAGTAGATTTAAACAGTATGGGATGTGTTATGAAGCTGGGGATGCAGCTTTGGACCTTCGTGACCCTGCAACATCTAGCTAAGAAGCAAAAGTCTTAAGAAGCTGCACATGAACAAAGTTACCGGGCAACGAGAGCTGACCACTCCATGCTAGCAACCAGTAAACTCTCTTAATTATAACTAGACTTAATTCTGCAATACTATACAAACTATAATAATAATCCTGCTCAGGAGCCACCATTCATGGTTAAAACAATAGATTAGGTCTCTGTATGTTAAAAGTGTAGGACATTTTACCTAACGTATAAAGGAAAATATAAACAACTTACTTATTTAGTAAAATCTGCATAGGTGTTTCCCCCAAATGATTTGAGTTATCTAGGATTTGTTATGTTTGTTAAGTTTTCAAAAAGACAGACTTGTTTAAACTTCAGAGTTGCAAACACATTTATTAACAAATTATAAGATTGAGTGCAAATCATACGATTCACATAAGTAGATGTACGTATAGTATTGGTAATGAATATATATATATACATATAGCTATACACAGAGCAACATACGTTAGATTTCCTTCCAATTTTTATTTACATACAGTTACACACAAATTTACAACTGCTACAAATAAAACTAGGGATTTTAAGTATATTAAGTATGTCACTGAAATAAATGTATGGACATAAATATGTATATAATATACTAAAAATACATAGAGACTTGTATCAACGTAAGTACTTACAAATACAGTTAAAACTGTCATAAACTTGCACAATTGGGTCAAACATTAACTTAAGTACCATCCCATTTAAATACTTATATATAAATTATATCTGAGCAATACACTTACATACATACATCATTTTAAATGTACATATCAATCACAAATATAAAAGCACACAAAAACACAGTTCACTCTTTACCTTGTGTACAAATGCATTTAAACACAAACTACCAACAAACACCCATACCACAACATTAATGTACAGTTGACTTATAGATTTAAATAAGACTCTATCTATATATATATATTTACCTATCTGTTTAAAATAATATGTTTATTCTAACATTATGTGAAATCAACAGTAGGTATAAAAAGATATAAACACACAGACTTGACGTACACAGAAAATAATGTCACAGGCGGGGTGCCCATGCCTCTCCCCATATTAGTAGCCAAAAGGATATGTGGTAAAGTTATATGATAACACCCTTACTTAATAAATGTATGTTTGTAATTTAAGATAATAAAAAGAACTAAATATGCATAATAATGAAATAAGATGACATGAGTTAACAGTAAATTGTCTATTAAAGTATATGAGATATATAATATTTAACTTTAGATTAGCAAATGTATAATAATAATAAATAGCTAAATGTGTTTAGCCGTACTTTTATAGAGGTCTCATTTATCATTTGGCATGCTATATGCAGGCACACACAACATGCATGTTATAATGCATACATTTACTCTATAGAATTTTATATATTTGAAACAAGATTCATATTTTGTTTATTTTGTAATATATCAAATGGGCGCAGAAGATTTTTACTTTAAATTTTTAGATAGTTGTATGCTTGATATATTTCTGTAGCATTTTAGTATGTGCCCCACTATATATAGTAACATCACTCTTTATAAGGCTGCTATGTTCAACTGAGTCTATAAAATAGGATTATGTTAGAGCAATAATATCAGTTCTAGTTCATATGTGACTTTGTCTCTGTTACTGAAATAATTATAGTAACAAAGTTAACATACCTAAATATATTTCTTACAGAAGATTCCATTTCAAGCTTCTAGATAACACAACAAACGTATTTATTACATTATTTACTTCTAAACATAATACATTATTTATATTTCTGTTCTAGAAAATAACATTGGTAATTAAGATCAACTGCATTGAATATCTTTACTGGTAACAACCTAAGTTTAATACCTGGCTTATTCATTTTAGTTTGAAATGACTACTTTTTAGCAGTTTTCTTGCATTGGTTTGTATTTATGCTAAGCACATGTTTATTGTTTGTCTTTGTACTAGATGCATAATAGTGTAATCGCTTTATGTATTGAATCTGTTTTCCTGCATAGAGAGTGCTAAATACAGAAAGGTATATAGGTTATGATCAGCATCAATACTTCTTGCATTGAGAGTGTTAAATACAGTAAGGTGTTTATCAGCCTTTATTATTTCTTGCAGTGAAGGGGCTAAAAAATAAATAAAAAAATAATCTTTTTATGTCACAACAGTACAAAGACTTGTATTTTAAAATGTAAAGAGTGCTCCACTAACATAAACCCCACCCAAACTCTAATCTAAGAAAAAAATGTTGCTGGACTGTCCATTAGTCTGTTGTGGACACTTGATAGCCAACACCCTGCATTAGCCACAAGAAAAAAAAACAAAAAACAACAACTAGATGTACATGAAGTAGCAGTCTAAATCAATACTTTGTCAATATATGTGGCTTTCATTTCATCAATCTTCATCATCAAGGTAATGTTGCACGTCACTTTTATGTTGTTTAAGAAAGTTTGTTAAGAATTATTAGATAATTAAAAGTAGATCTTTATGTTTATAAAATATTTTCTTAATGAAAAATGTTTTAATATAAAAACTATGGAACTTGGTACAGATAACTACACCCAAAAAACAAAAAACAAAAATGTTTTAGTTATTCAAGTAATGATATCAATTTAAAAAGGATACTTCTTGATTTTCGGATACATTGCGATTGCCAAATATATTATCATGTTTTGCTGTTCATACTAGTAACCATGCTACTCTTTTAAACTTGCAATCTCCCTTTATAATATTTACATAGATTAACTTAAATTCAAAATATTAATACTTTATTGTATAAAACTATACATGGAAACATTTAAAACTCAAGAGATGGCACGCTAACTTGGGACAAGGTAAATAACTCTCCAGAATATGTCTGGCTCTTCTATAGTGGTGAGTAAATAGCTGATCCCAAAACCCAGAGATTTGACAAGAGATTGAAGAAATGTTAAGTTTCTCTGGCAATGGCAAGTGATATTTATTTAGCCCATTCATTTTAAAATAAAATAAATGGTAACACTTCATGAAATAATCTAAATAAAATATTGATGGTATTGTAGGTGTGCAAGCAGAAGTTTTCAATATACCTTGTTTCTCTTTAATAATTCATTCTTACGATCAAGCCCCTGGAAAGAAAAGGGATAGCACAATCTGCCCTAGATACTCTATAGCCTTTTCTAATTACTAGATGGTCCTTTGTAAATTGTGGAGTTAAAATACCAAATGCTCCAGTTGAAATTATTTGTGTTTCTCACATTTTGAAGGCTCTAGAATTAATCATTCTTTAATATTAGATCTATTAAAACTTGCACAGCCCTGAAGAAATAATGTAATATATAGTTGAAAATGAGAATCTAGTTTTTTTCCTCTAAGACATTAAAGTTAATCCATCTTTAATATTGTCTTAAATGAATAAATTAACATTTTATTTGAAATATTTTTCATTTTACCATAAAATAGGTATATCCAGTTGCCTTAAGTGTGATACGTGGAAACTTGTAATTTTCTATACTTCTATTTTAAGAAAAGAAAAAACTATACAATTGATACAACAACTCATAACACTTCCACCAAGTCCAAAATTGATTGTTTTGTACTGATTATATGAGCCAAATGTATTTGACAAGTATCTGGATTCCTGATAAATAGTACTTTATATTTTTTGCTAGTTTTCTACTAAAGTAATGCTGATGTATTAAAGAACACTAGTGTGTTAAAGTTTCCCCAACACTAAACTAATTATACATGTCTGTTCATTTAAGAAGTGAAAGACAAACTTAATCACCATTTTGTTTATGTATAGAATTATACATCTATAGTAAAATCTGTCCCTCAGTCTTACAATGTTTTTTATTTTCTCTATAATTGAAGTATAGAAAATTACAAGTTTCCACGTATCACACTTAAGGCAACTGGATATACCTATTTTATGGTAAAATGAAAAATATTTCAAATAAAATGTTAATTTATTCATTTAAGACAATATTAAAGATGGATTAACTTTAATGTCTTAGAGGAAAAAAACTAGATTCTCATTTTCAACTATATATTACATTATTTCTTCAGGGCTGTGCAAGTTTTAATAGATCTAATATTAAAGAATGATTAATTCTAGAGCCTTCAAAATGTGAGAAACACAAATAATTTCAACTGGAGCATTTGGTATTTTAACTCCACAATTTACAAAGGACCATCTAGTAATTAGAAAAGGCTATAGAGTATCTAGGGCAGATTGTGCTATCCCTTTTCTTTCCAGGGGCTTGATCGTAAGAATGAATTATTAAAGAGAAACAAGGTATATTGAAAACTTCTGCTTGCACACCTACAATACCATCAATATTTTATTTAGATTATTTCATGAAGTGTTACCATTTATTTTATTTTAAAATGAATGGGCTAAATAAATATCACTTGCCATTGCCAGAGAAACTTAACATTTCTTCAATCTCTTGTCAAATCTCTGGGTTTTGGGATCAGCTATTTACTCACCACTATAGAAGAGCCAGACATATTCTGGAGAGTTATTTACCTTGTCCCAAGTTAGCGTGCCATCTCTTGAGTTTTAAATGTTTCCATGTATAGTTTTATACAATAAAGTATTAATATTTTGAATTTAAGTTAATCTATGTAAATATTATAAAGGGAGATTGCAAGTTTAAAAGAGTAGTATGGTTACTAGTATGAACAGCAAAACATGATAATATATTTGGCAATCGCAATGTATCCGAAAATCAAGAAGTATCCTTTTTAAATTGATATCATTACTTGAATAACTAAAACATTTTTGTTTTTTGTTTTTTGGGTGTAGTTATCTGTACCAAGTTCCATAGTTTTTATATTAAAACATTTTTCATTAAGAAAATATTTTATAAACATAAAGATCTACTTTTAATTATCTAATAATTCTTAACAAACTTTCTTAAACAACATAAAAGTGACGTGCAACATTACCTTGATGATGAAGATTGATGAAATGAAAGCCACATATATTGACAAAGTATTGATTTAGGCTGCTACTTCATGTACATCTAGTTGTTGTTTTTTTCTTGTGGCTAATGCAGGGTGTTGGCTATCAAGTGTCCACAACAGACTAATGGACAGTCCAGCAACATTTTTTTCTTAGATTAGAGTTTGGGTGGGGTTTATGTTAGTGGAGCACTCTTTACATTTTAAAATACAAGTCTTTGTACTGTTGTGACATAAAAAGATTATTTTTTTATTTATTTTTTAGCCCCTTCACTGCAAGAAATAATAAAGGCTGATAAACACCTTACTGTATTTAACACTCTCAATGCAAGAAGAATTGATGCTGATCATAACCTATATACCTTTCTGTATTTAGCACTCTCTATGCAGGAAAACAGATTCAATACATAAAGCGATTACACTATTATGCATCTAGTACAAAGACAAACAATAAACATGTGCTTAGCATAAATACAAACCAATGCAAGAAAACTGCTAAAAAGTAGTCATTTCAAACTAAAATGAATAAGCCAGGTATTAAACTTAGGTTGTTACCAGTAAAGATATTCAATGCAGTTGATCTTAATTACCAAAGTTATTTTCTAGAACAGAAATATAAATAATGTATTATGTTTAGAAGTAAATAATGTAATAAATACGTTTGTTGTGTTATCTAGAAGCTTGAAATGGAATCTTCTGTAAGAAATATATTTAGGTATGTTAACTTTGTTACTATAATTATTTCAGTAACAGAGACAAAGTCACATATGAACTAGAACTGATATTATTGCTCTAACATAATCCTATTTTATAGACTCAGTTGAACATAGCAGCCTTATAAAGAGTGATGTTACTATATATAGTGGGGCACATACTAAAATGCTACAGAAATATATCAAGCATACAACTATCTAAAAATTTAAAGTAAAAATCTTCTGCGCCCATTTGATATATTACAAAATAAACAAAATATGAATCTTGTTTAAAATATATAAAATTCTATAGAGTAAATGTATGCATTATAACATGCATGTTGTGTGTGCCTGCATATAGCATGCCAAATGATAAATGAGACCTCTATAAAAGTACGGCTAAACACATTTAGCTATTTATTATTATTATACATTTGCTAATCTAAAGTTAAATATTATATATCCCATATACTTTAATAGACGATTTACTGTTAACTCATGTCATCTTATTTCATTATTATGCATATTTAGTTCTTTTTATTATCTTAAATTACAAACATACATTTATTAAGTAAGGGTGTTATCATATAACTTTACCACATATCCTTTTGGCTACTAATATGGGGAGAGGCATGGGCACCCCGCCTGTGACATTATTTTCTGTGTATGTCAAGTCTGTGTGTTTATATCTTTTTATACCTACTGTTGATTTCACATAATGTTAGAATAAACATATTATTTTAAACAGATAGGTAAATATATATATATAGATAGAGTCTTATTTAAATCTATAAGTCAACTGTACATTAATGTTGTGGTATGGGTGTTTGTTGGTAGTTTGTGTTTAAATGCATTTGTACACAAGGTAAAGAGTGAACTGTGTTTTTGTGTGCTTTTATATTTGTGATTGATATGTACATTTAAAATGATGTATGTATGTAAGTGTATTGCTCAGATATAATTTATATATAAGTATTTAAATGGGATGGTACTTAAGTTAATGTTTGACCCAATTGTGCAAGTTTATGACAGTTTTAACTGTATTTGTAAGTACTTACGTTGATACAAGTCTCTATGTATTTTTAGTATATTATATACATATTTATGTCCATACATTTATTTCAGTGACATACTTAATATACTTAAAATCCCTAGTTTTATTTGTAGCAGTTGTAAATTTGTGTGTAACTGTATGTAAATAAAAATTGGAAGGAAATCTAACGTATGTTGCTCTGTGTATAGCTATATGTATATATATATATTCATTACCAATACTATACGTACATCTACTTATGTGAATCGTATGATTTGCACTCAATCTTATAATTTGTTAATAAATGTGTTTGCAACTCTGAAGTTTAAACAAGTCTGTCTTTTTGAAAACTTAACAAACATAACAAATCCTAGATAACTCAAATCATTTGGGGGAAACACCTATGCAGATTTTACTAAATAAGTAAGTTGTTTATATTTTCCTTTATACGTTAGGTAAAATGTCCTACACTTTTAACATACAGAGACCTAATCTATTGTTTTAACCATGAATGGTGGCTCCTGAGCAGGATTATTATTATAGTTTGTATAGTATTGCAGAATTAAGTCTAGTTATAATTAAGAGAGTTTACTGGTTGCTAGCATGGAGTGGTCAGCTCTCGTTGCCCGGTAACTTTGTTCATGTGCAGCTTCTTAAGACTTTTGCTTCTTAGCTAGATGTTGCAGGGTCACAAAGGTCCAAAGCTGCATCCCCAGCTTCATAACACATCCCATACTGTTTAAATCTACTATTTATGTGGTTGATGAATGGGGAATGGGACATAGTAAGGGAGTGGACGTGTTTTGAGAGAGAAGATAGCCAAAATGTGTTTTCTGGAAATAAATTGGTAATCCTCTCCTTAATTAGAGAGCTTAAGGGCTGATAGGTGAGTCTTCACTACACCACAAGCTTCACTACTTTAAATAAGGCTTCTCGCAATCCGAGCTGATGTTAGGAAATATTATGCAACTAGGAAAGCACTACCCTTCACAAATGAATGTGTGTGAGTTAGACAGTTACTAAGGCACATGGTCCCAAAACAACATCCAGGGAAAGTGCATGGAGGTTAAAAGCAAAATATATACCCACAAAAAAAGAGAGAGAGAAAAGAAATAAGTGGATCTTGCCCTACACTACCCTTGCACAGTAAATTCACTCATTGTTATAGCAAATAACAGTTACACCAGCATCTTCAGATCCTAGAGATTGCATTGAATTGCTATAAAACTGGGATCCCTGTGGAAAAATATAAATATGCTCATATACACCATACCTAATATAAATATGCAGTTTGTCCTTAGTAAACAAGATTAAAATAGACTCATCTGATATAGCCAACAAGTGCATTAAGTGATATATTATTAGTACGAGAGGTTAAAAATCACTAGCTATATTAAGTGGTCACAATGAAAAGACATTGCTGTTGTAAACTGTGTAAACTGATGGTAGCATTAGATATAAATATGCAGTTTGTCCTTAGTAAACAAGATTAAAATAGACTCATCTGATATAGCCAACCAGTGCATTAAGTGATATATTATTAGTATGAGAGGTTAAAAATCACTAGCTATATTAAGTGGTCATAATGAAAAGGCATTGCTGTTGTAAACTGTGTAAACTGATGTTAACATTAGTTTCATTAATATAAGTTAAGCTTAATTACTTAGTGTAACACTTTACAATAAAAAGTATAAAAGAGGTTGTTGGTACACATATTGTCATCTAAGCAGGGTTGGTAAAAGGAGAGGTTTTTAAAAAAAAAAGGTAGAAAATTTTTTCTATAAGAGATGTATTTATTTTTTATTCAGCTAAGATAACATTACTTAGTTTAAAAGTTTAGAATTAATTATTATAAAAGACAGTTTAGAGTAAATATCATAACTTATATTCTCACACCAAAAGATCCAAAGATCAGGGACAGCGCTTTTTAAGTTTCACACACACAACCACCCCACCCCCACCGTTTTACTTAACACAGCAATATGTATAGATGAAATGATCTTGTTGTTACAGAAATGTGGGGCAGAGGTAGTAAATGCAATGTTTATAAAATATTGTTTTTGTGCGTTTGTATTTGTTTTTAATTTCTTCATCAGCTGAGTACAGATATGTGAGTTTAAAATAAAATAATATGGTGAGTTAATCCTTTTATTAAGATGTTTGCATTATGCTTATTTGTATTTGTGATGTATAAATGTTTATTTTTATTTTGTGGGTATAAAGTTAATTTAAAAAGCTAATTGAGAATTTTCTTTATAATAGGCTGAGTTCATCATTTTATTTAGATGTTTGTATTATGCTTATTTGTATTTGTGCTGTATAAATGTTTATTTTTGCTGTGTGGTTATAAGGGAGATAAAAGTGAAAAGCTGTTGTAAACTGTGTAAACTATATTAATAGTTTTATTAATATAAGTTAAGCTTAATTACTTAATGTAACACTTTACAATAAAAAGTATAAAAGAGGTTGTTGGTACACATATTGTCATCTAAGCAGGGTTGGTAAAAGGAGAGGTTTTTAAAAAAGATAGAAAAAAAATATTTCTATAAGAGATGTTTTTTTTTATTCAGCTAAGATAACATTACTTAGTTTAAAAGTTTAGAATTAATTATTATAAAAAGACAGTTTAGAGTAAATATCATAACTTATATACTCACACCAAAAGCTCCAAAGATCAGGGACAGCGCTTTTTAAGTTTCACACCCACAACTACCCCACCCCCACCATTTTACTTAACACAGCAATATGTATAGATGAAATCATTTTATTAAGAAGTTTGCATTATGCTTATTTGTATTTGTGATGTATAAATGTTTATTTTTGCTTTGTGGTTATAAGGGTGATAAAGTCCTATGTGTGTTTTTTAAAAAAAATAAGTGAGAGTTTGTTTTTGTATAGATAAAATGTTTACAAAAATGATGTATGTCAGTGTTTTAAAAAAATAATAATATGTAAACTCAATGACATCTGAAATCTGCTGACAAACTTATGTGATGAGAAAAAAGTAATATGATGATATTTTTGTGAATATTAGGTGGAAAACAAACTGTGTGTGTTTTAAAAAGATAAGTGAGAGTTTGTTTTTTGTATAGATAAATATCTTTACTCTACAAAATTGCTGTATGTCAGTTTTTTTTAAGAACTTGTGAACTCAATGACATCTGAAAGTAATATGATGATATTTGCTGACAAAGATATGTGATGAAAAAATATTAGTCATTTAACAAATGACGTATTAGATATGTCAGCATTTTAATAACATAAGTGTCAGAGCGTACAGTATAAGTAGCCTGTGCATTCAGTTCATACAATGTGCTGGCATGAAGACAGAAAAGATAATATGTACAATACTGAATTAAATTATTTCATTCACAGAAATCTTATAACAAATGTTAACAAACTTTGTATTTTTTATTTTTTTATAACCTCCTAATAAAAGAAAATATCAAAACAATTGAGTTTTGTACACTCTTATAACACCCTTTTAATCCTATTACATTTTATATCTTTTTTTTTTTTTTTTTTTTTTCATAGCAAGTCCTGACATGCCTTATTAAACCTATTGAACATTATAGAGGATATATATATTAAGATTTTATACCCCCTTTTAATAGAATACAATATCAGAGTATAATTTACACATTTTTTAATAAAATAACATTAAACTTTATAGTCTTTTATAAAGCTCCTAATCAACCATATCAAAATAAGCTTAATAACCTCTTATAACCTTTTAATCCAAATCCTAATAAAAAAAACTATTTAATATCAATTTTATATCAAATACGTATTAAAAACACTTTTTTAATATCGATTTTATATCAAATTCGTATCAAAATCCCCTTTTTATATCAATTTTATATCAAATTGATATCAAAAAGGGGCGTAAAAGTGGGAGTGGAAAGGGGCGGGTTTAGGGGAGGAGAAAGGGGCGTGTCCACCTGTCAAAAAAGTTTGACATAACCTCCGTACTATTACTACTCACAAGTAGTTCTGGTGAACTGCTTGTGCAATGCCGCCTCCTGCAGATTCGCGGCCAATCGGCCGCTAGGAGAGGGTGTCAATCAACCCAATCGTGGGGAAACAAGGGTATACGGTCCCATTCGGGCCATGATAAATCGGCCCCATAGGGTGTGCTTAAAAAATGTTGTCTGTGGTTAATCTCTTTTACCATTGACCTGTAGTACCAGGAGGATATAAAGAACAAGAGATGCACATGTGTGTACCAATAACACTAATGACAAGAAACAGATATAACCCTAATCAGGGTACTTACATTTGTAAGGAGCACTCAGACAGTGCTATTGGATACAGGCTGGATATTTTGCAGCAACCCAGCTCACTGTTCAGTCTTGGATAACCAGAAGAAGGGGTCAAGTCTAGATAGGCAAATAAAACAGAAGGGGCGCCTGTGTGTGCCAGTAGTATAATGTATTAGTATGTAGATAAAAACCCCTATACAGGGTACTCACATTTGGGAGGAGCACTCAGACAGTGCTATTAGGAACAGGCTGGGTAGTTGGCAGCAACCCAGCTTACTGGTCACATCAATAGGCCAAAGCTCTGGAACCCAGGAACAGCAAGACCCTGGTAATGAACTGCAACAATCCAGAGAATGCAGTCTCTGCAGCTGTAGGCTCCCAGTAGGAGTGATTAGTAAATGGGGCTATATTAAAGATTCCAAAAAATGTATGATAATAATAAAAACAGGTTTATTAAAAAGGAAATAATAAAATACAATGGAACCCTAAGGTGGGATATGCTAGCAGCCCACCTTAGCTTAATACCAGTTTGTGTGCTATTCGTAGCACAGGGCCCCAATATGTATAGTGCACCCTGTGCTAGCAGCAGTGCTCCAATTATGATCACGGCCATAGTGTGATAAGTTTTTAGATCCTCATACAAATAATTTGAAAACATGATAAGCTGTAAATGACAAATATCTTTATAAATAGTAGCAAAAACACTATAAATACACTTTCAAATTATTCTCTCACATTTCCAATAGCAACAGAGTAAAACCAATCATGTAAATCTGCACAACGTTTCAATATATGACCTTGTAGAAAACAAACACACATTTTGTTTGTTGCAGATGAACATAAATTGCCAACTCCTCATAAACACAGATATATTTAGAAATTGTAAAAAGCAGAATCTATGAAAAGGAGGATGAGGAAGGAAGGAGAGAGAGAAAAGACATAAATATACCAAGGGAGGGTCATTGATCCTCCATACTTGCTATTTGTCTAGGGGGTAAATGACAAATGGCCAGAATATCTAGTCATTTATAAGATGTTGGCAATGCGTGTGACTTCATCACATGAGTCGCCATTTAACAAGATGTGGCCTAACAATGTTTTCTGACTGCCGGGGAACCTGTCCACCTACGTTTGGGTTAGTGAGGCATCATCTGCCTTTTAGAGCCCCTATCACCTTCTGTAAAACACAGATGGGGTTTAATTTTAAAGATGGTCTTTATTAAGTTGGGAATTGAACATACGTAAGGCCATCAAACTGAAAAAATAGGTCCAGTATCAGGGCCGGACTGGGAATAAAAAGCAGCCCTTGAAAATTTTCTGTTGAGTCGGTAGAATACACATGATACTCCTTCCCCAAATAGTTTTTTCAGAATTAAATTATATCACTTTGTTTAAAATAAAAGTGCCAGATTGTTGTTATATAGGCACACTACAACCCAATTGCATCAATTAATCACCTCTTTAAATTATAGCTTTTCAGCCCCAGTTGCTGCAGCCCACTAGGAAATTTCCTGGTATCCTGGTAGGCCAATCTAGCCTTGTCCAGTATGTAGAATTTGAAAAGTTAAACAACCCTGCAAAAAAATGTTTGATGTGTGTTTTCTTATTGATTGTAATACAGTTGTGGAACTGACAGTGTACAAATTATGGGAATGTTAGCACAGCATAAATGCAAATGAAAACCTTGTGATAAATGGTCCGTTGTATGTTTTTTCAATATATTCAAATTTGCAAACCCCATAAAAAAACTTGATTCATTTTCATGGTAATTCTGATGGACAAGAATTGAAACCTGTATATATATAAAAAAAAAAAAAAGAAATAGAAAAAAAGATAAATCTAATTTATTTCCAATGGCGTGGAGAAACCACAAATCCATTCAATTACTAGTGGGAATCAGGTGGAGGCAAATAACACCCCAGCAAAGCTTCAAGTATCCTCCCACTACCCACAATCCCCAGTTATTTTTTTCCTCTGTAACATTGTAGGTGATGTGCGAAGAAGGTGTTAATCCTTTAATAGGTACTTTTCCCTGCAAGCAAGGATTGGGGTTATGCTGTGTCCATGTATTTAGTAAGAGTAATGGTGGCTTTTAGCAGTTGGAAGACGGCGAGGTGGTATTTGCTTACCTTCCAACATTTTTGGTACTCCTATATAGAAAACCAGGGTTGTTTTTTTCTTTATCTACAAGTCTATGTAGGTGAGGATTCTGTCACACCTGTTTGCTGTACCTGCCCTACAGCGGATCCACAGGTAAGTGCTTTTACCTTCTAGGTGAGAAGGATGCAGCACTTAAGAGTTCCTTGTTTGAAAAAAAAAAAAGATACTTAGAGGACAAGGTGGATCCTTATGGGACTGAATATCCCTTTAAAAAGTTGGAGATTTATTGGGCAGCATTTCAGGGCACTGTTCTGTCATGTGAATGCTTTTTTGATTTTGGTTATGGGGATTTGTTTGCACAAAGTTACCTTTTATTTTGTTTGGGTAATTTCTCTTTAAGAAAGTTGTTGGCCTGAACCTTTTTTTTTTAATTTGCAATCATGTGACCTCTCTGTTACTTCCTGATAGACATGTACGCAGCGGAAAAATTTGTTTTGGTTCATTTCGGAATGATTCTGATTTTTTCAAATTTCGTTTCTCATCAATTCGAATTTGGAATACATTTGAATGTATTCATTTCGGCTTAATTCGGATTCAAATAAATTCGGATGTATTCCTTTTCGGATTTGATTAGTAAATTCGGAAGTTCGGTATGTGTTATGTTTATTCAGATGGTTCCAAGTTACACTGTTCTATCTCACTAAATTTAATTTTTATACTGAATTGTGATTAGTCCATGGTCATTCGAATGTAACGAATAAATCCAAACTAATTCAGATTTATTTGTTACAAATGCATTCAGATTAGTTTAGTTTGTTGATAGGGTAATTCGGAATTGAGATTCTCCCTAACCAGGAGATATTTTTATTTTTCCAATTAGTTAAGTCTCGTAAAATCTCATCCCTGATGCACTTATAATTTGGTTCTACTAGATCTCTTATGATGGGTGTAAGGGTAATGCCCAGATATTTCAGAGTGCAAGAGGCAATTTTGATAGGACAGCTAAGACGGAGAGCATCAAAGACCTTTGGATGTTCTGTTATATATAATATCTCCGATTTTGTGGGATTAAGCAAAAAATCCGAGACTGCTCCATACTCCACAAATTCAGTCATAGAGGCCTGAAGGGATGTGTTGGTGTCAGATATCATTAGTGGAATATCATCGGCGTACATCGCCAACTTGTGCTCTGTATTCCCAAATGTGATGCCTTTTATTCGTGGGTTAGTCCGTATCTTGGATGCTAGAACTTCTATTGTAAGTGCAAACAGAAGCAGAGACAGGGGACATCCCTGCCTAGTTCCATTATTAATTGAGAACTCTCTAGAGAGCATCCCATTAACCCGGACCTTAGCGTTGGGTGTTGAGTAAAGAGAGAACACAGGGTTAACAAAGTTAGGTCCAAACCCCAATTTAATCAGAGTAAGGCGCATACATGATCAGTTAACCCAGTCAAATGCCTTCTCTGCGTCTGTAGAGACCAGCGCAAGGGGGATAGACTTATTGTGAGCATGTGAAATCAGCTGAATAATTTTAAGTGTGTTATCATGTGCCTTCCTGGCCGGAATAAATCCCACCTGATCTGTGGAAACCAGTTTGGGCAGAAACTCATTCAGTCTTCTGGCTAACACCTTTTCCAAGATCTTCACGTCTGAGTTAAGCAAGGAAATTGGTCTATAGTTCTCAGGTTTGTTTGTGGGTTTATCCGGCTTGGGTATCACTGTTATATGGGTTTGTAACATTGTACTGGGAAGAATTGGGGTCTTAGGCAAATGGTTAAAAATAAGAAGCAGCTGCAGGGCTAAGACATCAGAGAAGATCTTGTAGTATTTGGCACCAAAGCCATCTGGACCCGGGATTTTCACCGCTGGCATCTCTTTAATTGCTTTTAAAATTTCAGTCAGAGCAATGGGCGATTCCAATAAATCTCTGTCTTCCCTTGTCAGGGTTGGCAAAGACACACCCGACAGATATTTGAGGATATCTTGCTCTGATGGGGGTTGATGTACATGTAGAATGCCCTCATCCCCCTGTTCTGGATTATAAATGTTGTACAAAGACTTATAAAAATTCCCGAACACATCGGCTATTGCTACCCCATCCATTTGGTTATTCCCTTGAGAGTCAATAAACTTCTATACAGAGGATTTAAGTTTATTACGTGCTATGGCTCTCGCTAATAATTTCCCTGCTCTGTCCCCCTGTTCATAGTACTGCTGCCTAAGAAATAAGGCTTTTTTGGTGCTCTTCTTGAAGAAAGTGCAAAAGACTTCCCCTTCTCAGGTTTAAGGCTGTTAGGAGTGATTAGTCTCTGGGGTTTTCTTTATGAGCATGTTCGTTTTGTGTTACCTGTTGTAAGAGTGTGTTGTACTGCTCTTTTCTTTTCCTGGTGATGCTGGCCCTATACTTCATTAACTCCCCTCGGAGAACACATTTGTGGGACTCCCAGGTAGTGGTATGGTGTATGGTCTCATCCACATTGAGGCAGAAACACTCCTCCAGGGTTTTTACGGAGTTCTAATTTAAGAAGAGGGTTGGTTAGTAGAGTGTCATCTAACCTCCACACATAAGGTGTGACTGGGATATTAGGCCACAAAATTGAGCAACACACTGGGGCATGGTCAGACCCTGTTAATGACCTGATTCTGCTCTCTGAAGTTATGGAAAGGCCTGCAGGATCTGTGAAGATATAATCAATCCGAGTATATTTCCTATGTGGGTGCGAATAAAAAGTGTAATCCCTAGTGGTAGGATGTAATGTACGCCATATGTCGTGCAAAACCAGATCTCTCAAGGAACCCACCAATTGCCTGACCACTCTAAGGGGAGTGCTGGAAATGCCATCTGACGTGTCTAGAATAGGATTCAGTGAGGCATTAAAATCACCTCCTAAGAACAAAATACCCGTCTGTACTTCCTGCAACTTCTTTATAAAATGTCGGAAGAAGACCGATTGAGACTGATTGGGAAAGTACAGATTGGCCAGAGTGATGGGTCTGCCAAAGAGTGAGCCAACCAGTATCAGAAATCTGCCCTCTGGGTCTCTTACCTCCTATGTCAGCTGTAAAGGTAAATTAGAGCGGATGAATATACCCACCCCATTTTTTTTGGTTGGGCCTGATGCAAAGTAAGCAGTTGAGAAGTGACGATGAAACCCTTTTGGCTCCCGATTTCTAGGAAAATGTGTCTCCTGTATATAAATAATATCACCTCCAAACCTGTGTAAATCCCTCAAAGCTATAGAACGCTTCTCTGGGGAGTTGAAACCCTTGACATTAATGGATATAAGCTCCACTGAGAGTGTCTATATGTGTTTCCTACGTGAGGCCATCTGAGTCAGAAGAGGGAAAAAAGAAAAAAAAAAGGGGGGGGGGAGAGTAGGAAGGGGGGGGGGGTAAGAGGGTAAATCAGGAGAGAAGGTTAAAGGGAAAGTGGATGGGGCAGTAGTGAAAATTGGTTAGTGAAGGGGATATAGGGAACCATTCAGTAACTGTGCATATAATTAAACAATGCCACAATCACAAATCAAGGTCAATATACCAATATCAAATCAGGGGTAGTAGTCCCTGTACTCTCACAACTGAAATATAGAACATAGAACACATACATATAAATTAGAACAACCCTATTAAAAAAAAATGAAATAACAATTATAATTCATTATGAACTCAGTTTTCAGCAACCCGCTGTGACTATATATAACTGGTCATTTCTAAGTAAATCCCCCCCTCAGCACCTGATGAACAAGTACCTTCTACTCAGTGGACTGGCCTATTGTCACTATGTTACTGTGCAGCCTTAATGATATTATTTTTGCAGGAATATGTGGCTGTTTTAGCTTTGCATGTTCACTGAAGCACTTCTTTAAGTAGAGTGAAGTATGAGCAATCAGGAACGGTTACTTAACCTCCATATTGTTTGAGCCCTCATTAGTTAGATCAGAATCAGTGCTCACTCTACAAGCAATTATCTATATGGTAATGTGGTATTTAACATAGCTAGATAAAGATATAACCTTATTAATCGTGTCAGAATCAGTGAATAATCGGCTTAACTTTTCTCTGCTCACCACCCAGTTATCGTGTCAATAGTTTAAATATGCAATATGATATGGTGAGTGCATACAGCAGCTGCTGAGCAGATAACAGATAAACTTAGCAGTAGATCATCACCTCCCCCCGATTAACATATTTAATAAGATACCTGTTCAGGCAATTACAATAATAAACTACTGATTTAGCTGAGGGAGAAAAAAATGGGGTACAAAGCAGATAACATAGTAATACATAAAGTCAACATAAACTTAAACGTATCTGTGACGCAGTCTGTAAACTGTTGAGGCAGTTGCCCTGAGTCCCTATGGAGACAGTAAGCCTCTGACAAGCCAGAACGGCCTAGCCATCTTTATTAAAGTAGATCAGACTGACTGATCAGGCCTCAGTCCAAATGAATTGCATTCAAGTTTAGGTCTGCACGGGACCCTTCAGGCACTGGGCTCATGGTTGATGTGGGGAGCCTTATATTCAAACCTAGGGCTTGATTGAAGGCTGGTAAATCTGAAGCTTCTCTGAATATGACTGTTGAGTTATCCTTTGTAGCAATAATGCAAGTAGGAAATCCCCATCTGTATGAGATCTTTTTCTCCTTGAGAGGAGCGGTGATGAAGCGCAAATCCCTTCTTTTCTATAGCGTAGCAGGGCATAAATCGGTAAACACCTGTATCTTAGCTCCTTCATATGATATTGTATGCTTTTTCCTGGCATGTTTAAGAATGTCATCTTTATCTGTGATGGATAGAAATTTGATAATTACGTCCCTAGGAGGAGCTCTAGATGGTGGTTTTGGGTGCAACGCTCGGTGGGCCCACTCTATTTGGACGTCGGTAGCTTCTGGAGACTTTTTAATGAGCCTGAATAGATCTTGAAGGTATTTGAGTAGAGCAGGTGGGTTCACTGCTTCAGGGATGCCCCATAATCTCAAATTATTCCTCCCGCTCCTGTTTTCAAGGTCTTCCATACTTTCTAGGAGGCCCCATACCATAACCTCTTGAGCTTGCATGCAGTTTGACTGATGTTGTAAATCTGAACACATATTCTCTTTCCTCTACTTGAGTGACTCTCTGATCCACAACTGTTATCTCTTTTTAAGCTCTCTAAACATTTGATTTACATGTAGCATAGCTTCTTTAATGTCCTCTTTAGAAGAAAGGTGCTTAAGATCCTCTTTAGTAACATAACCACTGTGTGCAGCATCTGTATTTTGTGCCTGAGCCACTACCGTTTGTTTGCGGGAATCAGGATGATTTTTCCTGGATCCTGGGGCTGGATCAGTTGAGACAAGAAAACTTTCCATGCTGGAATTCAGCGTGCTCCTAGCTGGTCTAGCAGACTTTTTATTTGGCATTACAGACTATATGTCCTGTATGTAGGTTCAAGTCCCTCCAAGCAGGCCAGCAATTTGTTTTCTTAAAAGAACAGCATTAATTCGGACTGTTAAATAAGAACCCAGAGGTGTCCCACCTTAAGACAGCACGTCCTCAACCCTCTCCCACTCTGATGGTAGTACAATACAGAAGAACGACTGCTCCCATAAGGCAGAATGTGTCAAGCTTTTAGTGAGTAGGGTTTATAACATGCCCCCTATATTGTACACTCTTCTAATGGAAGCAGTGGGTCTCCTTGCAAATAGTAGGCTTAATAGTTATGCCCCCAAAAAACTACCTAGGTAACAGTAAAGGAGCGTTATATACTTCCTGCTGCAAGCTCCTCTCGCTAAAGATGGTATTTCACCGTTTGGTGCCTGTCTTTGTAGGCTTACCTTCTCCCCTGAAGTCACTTGAGGAGTCTTGGGATGTTAGGAGCTTTAGGATGCTGTCTGGTGGGTTCCGTCACTTGTTGCGGCAGCAGCAAAGGCAGCCCCGATGTGGAGCCACACTCAGCCCACGTGGTTTCCTAGATGTTGCGGCTCCGATCAAGAGTGTGGTCCTGCCTTGTGGGGTTCACCCGAAATCTGCCAGATCAGCTGAGGAGGTAACTGGCGGTAGCGGGTTCTGGGGCTAGATTTTCTGCAAAGTGTCCTGCAGGATGTGTGCAGAGCCGGGTGAGTCCCCTTAACAGGTCCATTTTTGCACCACTTCCTGGCACAGCAGGCTATTTTCGGCCCTCCAGTGTAGGTTAGAATATAAGATGGCTGAACCAATGAAGTTAGTGGTCAGGACCGCTCCAGCAAGTCTCAGGCCAATATAACTAATTTAAAAATATAGGGCTGCTCTATTAGTTAGTTGTGAGAGTTTAGGGCTTCAGAGCTTAACAAAGTGCAGCCATCTTCAATTGTGGCTTGGCTCCGCCCCCCCAGAAAAGGGAGTTTTTTTTACCACAGGATGAGAAGAATAGACCCAAGGGTCATCAGACTTCTAATTTTCGTTCCTTTCGTAACTTCAAGGGACAGAGATCTTACTCGTCTTCTAAATCTAAGCAAGCCAAGACTTTTTGGAGAGCTAGCCAGCCCTTGAACAAGGATAAGCAATCCAGAAAGTCTTCCGCTGAGGCTAAGTCAGCATGAAGGGGCTGCGACCAATCCAATTCTGAATCAAGTAGGGGGGCAGGCTTTCCTTCTTTCAACAGGCTTGGATTTGCAACGTTCCAGATTCCTGGGCAATGGATGTAGTCTCCCAGGGATACAGGATAGGATTCATGTCTTGTCCCCCCGTGGACAGATTCCTATTATCAAGATTATCTGTAAACCAGGTAAAAAGAGAGGCCTGCATAAAGGATTTGTCCTCTCTGAGAGTAATTATCCCAGTTCCTCTAGCAGAACAAGATCAGGGATTTTATTCAAATCTTTTTGTGCTTCCCAAGAAGGAGGGAACTTTTTGACCCATTTTAAACCTCAAGTCTCTAAACAAATTTCTCCAAGTCCTGTCCTTCAAGATGGAGACTATTTGTTCTATTCTCGCTCTAGCTCAGGAGAGGCAGTTTATGACCTCCATAAACCTAAAGGGTGCATATCTTCATGTGCCTATTTACAGGGAACATTTCAGGTTCCTGAGGTTTGTTTTTTTGGATCAAGATTTCCAAATTGTAGCCCTGACTTTTGGCCTCGCCACTGGTCCTCAAATCTTTACGAAGGGTCTAGGGGCTCTTTTGGCTGTGGCCAGATCTCTAGGGATTGCGGTGTCTCCTTACCTGGACGATATCTTGGTCCAGGCGCCATCTTATCAGTTAGCAAAGTCCCATACAGATTCTCTGTTAGCTATTTTCTGCTCTAACGTATGGAAGGTGAATCTAGGAAAATGTTCCTTGGTGCCAAGTACCAGGGTATGTTTTCTGGGGACAATCATAGACTCAGTATCTATGAAGATTTTTTTGACGGAGGTCAGAAAATTCAAGCTTCTGGAGGCCTGTTCTTCCCTTCAGTCCTCTGTTCTTCCATCAGTGGCTGTATGCATGGAAGTATTCTGTCTCATGGTGGCATCCATGGATATTATTCCGTTTGCGCGATTCCATCTGAGACCTCTACAGTTATAAAAACACACAGGTGTATTGCAGCACCTGTTATTTACACACAGTTACAAGTCAATAATGCAACATCAATAGTCTTTAAGTTCCACAACGGATGGCACTAGTGTAGTGGAGAAGTAATCTTCACCCCTGTGTATATCAGTCTGCCATCTCACTCCCCTCCCCATGTTATCTGTAGACTCACAAGTTCTTAGGAAAAGGCATTAACAGCAAATGGGCTATAACACTCACATGTGTCAATGATAGGAACGGTACCAGTCCTGGGGAAACAGTTTGGGATTACCTGATTCAAGGTGTCTCCGCTGCAAACTGTAAGCTCCTATAGCGAGTGATCCCTCTTTGGTACGCCGTCTGAAAGACACGTCTGTGAGTGTCCATCTTGCTTCTGCTTATCCTCCAATGATCCGTAACAGGAAGCCTGTGACGTCTATTGGGGGTGTGGACAAGGGAGGGCTGGTAGCCCGTAGTGTCCCAGAGACTCTGTTTCTTCAGGGGCTGTATCGCTGCCGAAATGCTGGTTCATCTGTGCTCACAATGTATCCATTCAGTGAGCAAATAACCAACGTAGTTAGAGCACCAGATGTTGAACATAAACTCTCTTTATTGAATAAAAAGACACATGAAAAACAGGATAAAAAGCTGTAAACCTCGGAGCAGGGTAGAGGGTGAGGGTATCCACATACCCTATCGCTGATGCATTTCGGCTTTTGCCATAGTCGTAGCTGTCGGGTACCCGTACTAGCACCTTTTTGAATGCTAAAACACTTTCCTACTGGTTAAAACAAAACATGTGGATAAACACACCTTCACATTTACATATAAGAATTCCACCCATATGGATGGCTTTAAGTTTTAACTCTATCACAATAGCCACTTTTCCAAATTATTCAGGGGTCTTATACATTGTGATAAATGTCCGTAAACACTGGGAAATACTATAACTGACACAGACCTGTTGAATGACCTTCCCACTACTGACAAGCCCCTAGCCTTTAATACATGTCCCAATGCTGTCATGGCAAACTAATATTTAAAGGGATACCATCTCTTATATCGTATAACGATGTCCCTTCAAAGTCCTGTTTGTTTTAATTATATAAATTGCACTGATTGCTATCATAGGGCTAGTTGTCATGTATATCTTAAATGTTGTTTAGTTCATTCTGTCATCAGGTCTAACAGGTAATACGACAGTTTTGCTATGTTTGTTACTTATCTAATGTCATATATAGCATGAGAGTACTTTTAAGTGTTCTGGATACACAGGCTAACACCAATAATTTATAAGGTCAAATTCAGAATTGAAACCATAAGGGACCCTGGTTTTTAGTCTGTGTATCCAGAATATCTCTCTTTTTGAAAGAATCGCTTCTGTATCTCCTCCCCTCCTGTCCGTCTTGACCACTTCAATAATGGTCCAAGTGAGTGGTCCTTGTCATGCATTTCTCTGAAATGGCTCCCTAGAGGTGTGGTGAGCTCTCCCTGTTTAATATTGTTAATGTGTTCACGTATCCTGGTCCTTACTTCACAAGAAGTTAAACCTGTGTACTGAATATCACACAAGTCACAGTTAAGCAGGTATATCACATAAGTGGACCTACAATTAAAACAGGCTCTATGTGCAAAAGTCTCTCCTGTGTGTGTACTTTTAAAGTCACTGCCTATTTTGACATTTTCACAAGCTATGCAGTTTTTATAACTGCATTTGTACCCTTTAAATCTTAACCAAGAGAATTCTTTTTTTCTTTTTATCTTTAAGTTGAGTAGGGGCAAGATAGTTCCCTAATGTTTTACCTCTTTTATATGCAAACTGACAACCTCTTGAAATAACCTCTGTTAGATCATCATCCGCCTTCAAAATTGCAAGATGCTTTTGTACGATATTGCATATTTGGTTATACTGTCTACTATATTGAGTGACAAAAGTTACTTTCATAGGCCCCTTGTCCACCTCCTCCTTTCTATCTTTATCTTTTAGAAGGCTAGATCTTTCAATAGCTTTTACCTCTTTACGTATTCTTTCTATTTCCTGTTTGGGATAACCCCTTTCAAGGAATTTGTCAGTTAGCTCCTTTTCATGTCTAGATTGATCTACATCCCTGGTGCAGTTTCGTTTTACTCTAGTAAACTGTCCTTTTAGTATTGATCTAAATACCTGTTTGGGGTGGCTACTCTCGGCATGTAACAGAGTATTCCCTGTGTTGGGTTCCTCTACAGTTATGTATGCTCAATCAATGGAATGGAGATCACTCGGATCTCTCTCAGATGATAGATTTAGACTCTCAGACAAGGGTTTCTCTGTCTTGATGGATCTCCCAGGACCAGTTGTCTCAGGGCACTTGTTTCCTGAAACCTTCGTGGGAGATTGTGAACACGGATGCCAGTCTGTTAGGATGGGGAGCAGTTTGGGGATCTCTAAGAGCTCAGGGACTTTGGACTCAGGAGAAGTCTGCCCTCCCTTTAAATATTCTATAATTGAGAGCAATTCTCAATACTCAGCTTGGCCATAACTGAGTTCAGTCCGGTTTATCAGATTTAAATCAGACATCATCACTTTGGTAGCATATATCAACCACCAAGGAGGAACTCAAAGCATGTTAGCTATGAAGGAGGTGACTCCCATTATTCAGTGGGCAGAGTCTCACAATTGTCATTTCTCTGCCACTCATATCACAGGGGTGGACAACTGGGAAGTGGATTATCTAAGCAGGCAGTCATTTCATTTCAAGCCAGGGGAATGGGCTCTCCATCCAGAAGTTTTCTCAATGTTATCCTTTAAATGGGGAGTTTCGGAGCTGGATCTAATGGCATCTCGTCTAAACGCCAAGCTTCCAAGATACGGTGCAAGATCAAGAGATCCTCAAGCAGCTCTGGTAGACGCCCTTGCAGTGCCATGGGATTTTGGTCTAATTTATCTGTTTCCTCCAGTTGCCCTCCTTCCTCGGGTGATAGCTCTTATCAAACAGGAGCAGGCCTCTGTGATTCTTATAGCTCCAGCGTGGCCTTGCAGAACTTGGTTTGCGGACCTAGTGAGGATGTTGTCATTTTCCCCATGGAAATTGCCTCTGAGGAAGGATCTTCTACTTCAGGGTCCCTTCCTCCATCCGAACTTAGTCTCTCTAAAGCTGACTGCTTGGAGATTGAATGCTTAGTCTTGTCCAGACAATGTTTTTCTGTGAAGGTTATTGAGACTATTATTCAGGCTCGTAAGCCTGTTACTCGCAAGATTTATTATAAGGTATGGCGTAAATGCCTTCTTTGGTGCAGATCTAGAGGTTTTTCTTGGAGTCAGGTGAGAATTCCCTGTATTCTATCCTTTCTTCAGGAGGGCCTGGAAAAGGGTTTATCAGTCAGTACCCTAAAGGGTCAGATTTATGGGTAGTGGGAGGATACTGAAAGCTTTGCTGAGGTGTTCTTTGCCTCCACCTGGTGGCCAGAAGTTGAATTCCCACTAGTAAATGAATGTATTTGTGGACTCTCCATGCTAGGAAAGAAAATAATGTATTAAGTAAGTGTACATTATGTTATTTGAGTGATTATGATCTTGATGGCTATAAATTGCTTGTAGAGTATTATTCTATCTATCTATCTATCTATCTATCTATCTATTATTATAGTGTAATAATATTGATTTGTCCACCTTGTGTTTCCATACGTTCCTGGATTTATGAATATGAAAAATGTATTTTTGTATTATACCCAATAATTCTATATACAGTATATGAACATTAATTTTTCATACTATAAGTCAGTTGTGGCTATTTTTTTAAAATATATTATAAGAACCAGATTTGTGTTTGTGCTTCCAATTCAACCTCTCCAGTATTGACTGATATATTAATAGAGATGCAATTATTTAGATATTACAGATTATAGATAAGACTGATATATGATTCTATTAAAACATGGTTTTTAAATTCAAGGTTATTCTAATCTATTAGAGAACTGCTATATTCAAGCGAGTTTGTATCCTATAAACTCCACCAAAACTCCATACGCTTATCTTACTGAGCATTATATTGTAATGTAAGTGTCTCTCCTGCACATAAATATTAGTAAACTTCCCTAACTGCGATACACAGTTCCCAAGGTAAAAACTGTCTTTAAGACAATCCATTCTGTCAGACTATCAAACATATTAGATCAGCAAACGGAAGTGACATTCTGTCAGCTGTCTGATAAGAAATACGCACCGCGCATGCACTCAGCGTAGTCACATTCCAATACCTGAACTTCACAACCCATTAGATTCTTGGACAGTATTCAAAGCGAATGCGCACATGGCCGTGCACAATAACCACATAGACATAAGATTGTTGAACACTTCAAAAACATACTAAAATATTTTGTCTTTGCTTTTTCCCTCTGTAAGTCCTGGATGATGGTTGTCGATAGAGAAGTTGAAAATGAACTTGAGATTTAGCACACATAAACATGCGTTAAACCCTCAATACAAAGTCAGGTTCTCTCTGACAGCTATTAAATGAAAACATTAGTTTAGTGCTTTAATAGGTTAAACATACATACACTAGTTACTGTACATTGAATACAAATATACCTTTGAAGCTAAGGACAAATCATTAAAAAATGGATACAATGGGTCTTTTTCCATAATAAAGATGTCTGTCAGGGCTTCAACTTGTCAGGTGTAGGTCAGAAGAATCCAACAATCATATGTCTATGTGGTTATTGCGAGCCACCAAGTGTGCACGGACTGTGAATAGTGTCCAAGAATCTGATGGGTTGTGACGTTCAGGCATTGGAATGTGACTACGCTGAGAAGCACATGCGCGTTGCGTATTTCTTATCAGACAACTGACGTAACGTCACTTCTGTTTTCTGATCTGATATGTTAGCTATTCTGACAGAACAGGGGGCTCGTAAATACTGATAAGGGATGTTATAGTCTCTCTCCAGATCAGAGACCTTTAAAGAATCGGGCCCTTTGTATTGAGAAATTTTGACAAGCACGTATTCATCAATACAGAAAACACTTTTAAAGGGACAGTCTACCATATAATTGTTATTGTTTTAAAAGATAGATAATCCCTTTATTACCCATTCCCCGGTTTTGCATAACCAACACAGTTATATTAATATACTTTTTACCTCTGTGATTAACTTGTATCTAGGAACCTTCTTCCAGCCCCCTGATCACATGACTGTGACTGTTTATTATCTATCGTCTTAAATTTAGCATTGTTTTGTGCTAAATTTTAAATAAACCCCTTTGCCCATGTGTACTTTCTGCATCTTGTGTTGAAAAGAGATTTAAAAAGCCTGTGATAAGAGGCAGCCCTCAAAGGCTTAGAAATGAGCATATGAGCCTACCTATGTTTAGTTTAAACTAAGAATACCAAGAGAAAAAAGAAAATTTGATGATAAAAGTAAATTGGAAAGTTAAATAAAATTAAAAGTCCAATCTGAATAATGAAAGTTTAATTTATACTAGACTGTCCCTTTAAAGCAGCTTTTTAACGTGACTTTTGTTTATTTTTAATTGGATATCCTATATTTAGGTTCCACTTGCTGTTGACTTGATTTCAGCTGTATGCATTTAGTATGCGTAGTTTGCTTGCAGAAGCATCCTTGAAAATCAGTAAGGACAAATACAGTAAAGTGAGCATGGACTTTCTATAAGGTTTGCATGAGGGTCAATTAATTAATTAATTAATTAAAGGGACAATTAACTCCAATTTATTTATTGTTTAAAAAGATAGAGAATCCCTTTATTTCCCATTCCCCAGTTTTGCACATAAAACATGGTTATATTAATACACTTTTTACCTCTGTGATTACCTTGTATCTAAGCCTCTTCTGATAGCCCCCTGATCACATGACTTTTTAATTATTATCTATTGACTTACATTCAAGCCAAATAGTGCTGTGTTGTGCACAACCCACGGATGTGAGCACAATGTTATCTATATGGCTCACATGAACTAGTACTCCCCTGCTGTGAAAAGCAAATAAAAAAGCATGTGATAAGAAGCTGTCTTTAGTGGCTTAGAAACAGGCAGACATTTAGAGGTTTAAAGGTTATAAAGTATATTGATATAACAATGTTGATTGTGCAAAGCTGGGGAATGGTTAGTAAAGGCATAATCTAAATTTTTAAACAATAACAATTTTTGTGTTGACTGTCCCTTTAACTTTTAATTTATTTTAATGGCTGTAACACTAACAAGCAGATTACATCTAACCACTGTTTTTATCTGTTGCCCATACACACACTGCTTCTAGTGCTCTTGGACTTGTGCCTATAATGAAGTTGGGCATGTGGCCCAAAATAAACAATTATCTCTACAGGATGTAAGCAGCTATTTAGAGTTTATTGCTGGATGTCATCAACTGTATGTACGCATCTGAGGCAGCTATGGAAAACATACTAATTCACTATATAGCTTGTAAACAGAAGGTATTTTTTTAGTATTTACATTAAGAATGTCAATAAACATCAGGAAAAATTGAATATATCCTTGCTTTTCATGTTAAATTAAATAGTTATGAAAAAGAAGTGCAATATATGAATTCTTAAAGGGACATTATACACTCAATTTTTCTTTGCATTAATGTTTTGTAGATGATCTATTTATATAGCCCATAAAGTTTTTTTTTAAAATAAATGTATAGTTTTGCTTATTTTTAAATAACATTGTTCTGATTTTCAGACTCCTAACCAAGCCCCAAAGTTTTATGTGAATACTGTCAGCTACCTTCTCCAGCTTGCTCCTGTTTGTGTAAAGGGTCTTTTCATATGTAAAAGAAGGGGGAGGGGGGAGTGTCTTATTTGCCACTTGCGGTGGGCTTTCCAGAGCCAAACTGACAGCTTCTAAGTAAGTTTTTAAACAGTTTTATACTGGATTTTTATATCAGTATCTGTGCATCTTATTCTTTATAGTAGTGTCTATTACATGCAGTTATATGAAAATGAGTGTATACTGTCCCTTTAAATAACAGACATGCATCATTCAACTCACTCTTTCCCTCGTGCAATGTTACTATAATACATTATTGATGAAATCATGTTGTCATAAATAAGCTATTAAAACTGTTTGGTGGGGTTTTGCACACACACCCATTTGTATATAGTTTCATGGTGACATGAATTAATTTAAATGAATCCATCATATATATGTACAATAATACACAAAAAATCAATCCTGGAACTAATATATAAAGTCTAGAAAACACATTAATAAAACACACTATAAATAACCTAATTTTACCATAACATATAGTTCGGAAGATGCTCATTAAAAAGCTCATACATAAAATAATCATAAAAATCCATGAGATTTCATATATGAAGCATACAAATCTCACCAAAAAGAACATATAATATAATAAACGATCTAATATATATATATATATAATCATACAATAAAAGCAACCAATACTTTGGGTACAATCACATATCACATATATACACAAATTCTCCTTTTATTCTACGTTTAATTTTTCTATATTTAACTTATGACTTCTCTTTGTTTTGCCAGTTTGTTTTATACACTCACACACATCAGTACAGTTTTGAACCTCACATTTAAAATCATCTCTCAAGCTTGGGTCTACCACTTACTGACTAAACTGCTTTGGTTTTTATTACTGTGTTTTTTGGTTATTTTTTGGATACCAATATGCTTTTTTCGATATTGGAATGATAACAATACAAATGATAACACAATTCTCGGACTGGAAAAAGAACAAATGATGCTGAGCACTTTATCACCATCAATGAAATGTAAAAATAAAAAAATAAAATATCTACAAGATATTGACAGTTGCAACATTGATACAGATATCAATATCAAATATTGTATTAAAAAAAAACCACTATATCCAGTTGCAAGACACACTTACATGAACTCCATTAACCCAATTAAACCACAATAAAAGGAAGTACTCATTGATAGGGTCATGCTACTTTTGAGGAGTAGAGAAAATGCAGAGAGACAGAGGGAAGTTTGTCAGGAGACTGTCAGGAGAGCATAAAATGTGCTAGACCAGGAGAATGAAGATAAGTGGCCCAACATTTGGTTGGATTGGCTGACCAGGAAATATATTAAGACAGATTAATTCAGAACCTTCCCAACACTCTTTCTCATGTGCACATCTGGGACAGGGTAGCTGCATACACCCCATAACATTTAAATAGAGAAACAGACTCCCACAGCACAATGACATTTTTAAAGCTTTAATGGAACATACAGTCTCAGGCCATCACAGGCGACTTTTTGGGTTTAGTCACCCTTAATCATGCCATCTTGCATGATTAAGGGTGACTTAAACCAAAACAATGCCTGTGATGGCCTGGACCTTTATGTTACAATAAAGCTTTGAAAACATAATTGTGCTGTGGGAGTCGGCTTCTACATTGACCAGGAAAGATTGCTTAAGGTGAAGCAGGCCATCAGATAGTACATGGGAAATCCTGTGCAATTGATGAAAGTGGCTGGGTAGCCTGGAATGCAGCAGAAAATGGGAGCTCCTGGACAACAAAGAGTTAGACCCAGGACCCCTAGGATACTACAAAATAAGGTTTTACTTCATACCTTGAGAGACGTGGAAATAGTTACAAATGTATCGCTTAACAAGCACAAGTTTTCTTGACCTATATGACCTGATCACGGATAACTTAGAGCCACTGTCCCAGACCAATAAGGCACTAACTGGATTGGCATGCATGATACGTCACATACAGTTTTTGGACCTCTTTCAGTTTTCAGAGGACAGATTTAATCTTTAGTGGAATGTGCAGTCCACCTTCTCCAAGGTATTGATTCATTTTAGTACCTTTTGAAATCCCCTTTGACTCCCCACTGGACTCCGCCTATGGGTAACGTGACCCTTCAGTGGACTCCCCCCGTGACTTCCCCAATAACTCTATCTTGGGCTCCCCTGTGACTCTTCCTTTGACTCCCCTGTGTACTCCCCCTTTGACTGCTCATTGAACTGGGCTGAATGGCCCTTGGTCTCCCTTTGTGCCTGCCCTTTGGACTGTTCTGACTCTCTCTACTGTACACTGTGGCACTTGAGAATCCTAGTCGCTAGGTAGATATGTTTAAAAAAAATTAATTTTGCTCACTTTCCCTTTTTCTGGCACCTCTCTCCAATGTAAACCAATGCACATGTAAAAATGGAGAAGTGGCAGCACTATTTTTATTTTGCATGTTGGTTATGTTTTCAGTGTTTAAACTTTGTGATTGGCTGTGGAATCCATAGGGATGTGATATAATGTGAAAAGAGGGCATATCGGCCATTTTGAGTTTGGATATTTGTTGTGCAGTTGTATTATTTTGTGTATTAATTCAGTATTTAGTGATTGACAGCCATTATCCATAATTAATGGTACTGCTGAGGGGAAATGGATTTCGAATATCATGGGAGTTATAAATAGTGATGTCCCGAACTGTTCGCCCGCGAACGGTTCACAAGGAACATAGGTTGTTCGCGTTTGTGGGCGAACACATGGCGATGTTCGATCCGCCCCTATGTGTCATCATTGTGGAAACTTTGACCCTTTATGTCACAGCCGCCTGACACATTAGAGCCAATCAACATCAGACACTCCCTCACAGACACTCCCAGCTACTCGGAATCCGCCATTTTAGACTCATAAAGACCTTGCTTTTTTAATGAGAGGACGTGTTGTGTTTTTGCTCCTGACATTAATAGGAAAAACATAGCTAGGCTAGTGTATTTACAGTCCAGAAGGACTCCACTCATCTCTGCTGCAAGCACAGCACCCCAAAAAGCCCTTTTTAGGGCTATATTTCGTGCCGTTTTTTTTTTATTATTTTTTTTTTTTTATTAGCATTTGCCTGGCTTTCAGCTGTGTGTTTAAGGCTCACAGCATATGCTGTGACTACTGCCACCACTGATATCTCCCTAACAACATTAGTTTAAATTTAACTAACCCAAAAATATAATTATTTTTCTAGTGTAATTTTTTTTCATTTTCTATCAGGCCAGTGTCACACAGCATATACTCTGGTTCATTGCTCTGTGCCAGCCAGCAGCCAGCAGTGTTAATATCCGTTTATAACATTATTTTTAATTTAAAAAAAAAACACAAAAAAATATTTTTCTAGTGTAATCTAATTACATTTACTATCATGCCTGTGTCTGTCAGGCTCACTCAGCATTAATATACCTCTTTTTTTTCAGTCTTTTGGTTAATTGGTCTGTGCCAGGCAGCCACCCAGCACTCATATCTATTTTTCTTTCACCTTAATTTTAATATATAAAAAAAAAAAGTTTAAATTTGTTTGCTAGTGTAATCTAATATAATTTTCTATCCGGCCTGTGTGTTTTGCTGACATAGAGAGCCTACTGTGTTTACTTGCTGCCCTCCCTAGTCTATGAGCCACGACTCATATGTGTTTAACCTTTTTTTTAATTTCCCCCCCAAAAAAATAATTTCAATCATTTTTCTAGTGTAATCTAATAGTATTTTCTATCAGGCGTGTGTGTATCCGACATACAGAGCCTACTGTTTTTAATAGCTGCCCTTCCAAGGCTATCAGCCACGACTCATATGTATGTGCTTAACCTTTTTCTTAAAATTTCCAAAAAAAAAGTCTTTAAATCATTATGCTAGTGTAATCTAATTGTATTTTCTATCAGGCCTGTGTCTAACTGTCTATCTGACTTACACAGCATACTGTTGTTATAATTGCTGCCCTACGTAGCAACCACTCATAGAGTCATATGTGCATTGCACTTCTTAACATAATTTTAATATTAAAATCTAAAATTTTAAAATATTTTGCTAGTGTAATGTAACTTAATTTTCTATCAGTCCTGTGTTTTTGTCACTTACACAGCATACTGTGTTAAATTGCTGCCCTACCTACCATCCACGACTCATATATGCCAGCCTGTCTGCCAGGCCCAAGTAGCCAATTAGTGGCACCAATCACAATTCTTGTAACAGTAATAAAAAAAAACAAACATAATTTTTTGGACTGCAAATATTCAGTCTCCTAGGGCCATTGAATTTCATTTACCTCCTGCCTGCCACTGCCAGCCTTTTGTGCCAGGCCGTCTAGCCAACTATTTACACCAATCATAATTGTTGTCACAGTCAGACAGTATAGTTATTAATTTAAATAAAAATTTTTTTTAGTGTTGATCTTAACCCTCAGTTTGCTCGTGCCTTTGAATTGCACTTTTCTACAGCCTTCCAAGCCTGTGTGCCAGGCCTACTTAAAAAATATTTACAACAATCATATTTGTTGTGACAGTATTCTAATAATTAAAAATTAAAATTTTTGGTAATAGTTGCTGTGATTTGAATCCTCAGTTTGCTGGTGCCATTGAATAGCACTTTCCTCCTGCCTTGCAGCCTGCTGTGAGCCAGGCCCACCTAGCCAATTGTTGTCAGCAATCATATTTCTGTTAACAGTATTGCAAAAATTGTCAATCATCACTGTTTAGACTGTCAGTAATCAGTCTCCTAGTGTCCTTGAATTGCATCTCCCTCCTGCCTGCCATCCTTTTGTGCCATGCCGTCTTGCCAACTATTTACACCAATCCTAATTTTTTGTCACAGTATAGTTACTAATTACAATTAAAAAAATCTTTATTGTTGATGATCTTAACCCTCAGTTTGCTCGTGCCTTTGAATTGCACTTTTCTACAGCCTTCCAAGCCTGTGTGCCAGGCCTACTTAAAAAATATTTACACCAATCATATTTGTTGTGACAGTATTCTAATAATTAAAAATTAAAATTTTTGTTAATAGTTGCTGTGATTTGAATTGTCAGTTTGCTGGTGCCATTGAATAGCACTTTCCTCCTGCCTTGCAGCCTGCTGTGAGCCAGGCCCACCTAGCCAATTGTTGTCAGCAATCATATTTCTGTTAACAGTATTGCAAAAATTGTCAATCATCACTGTTTAGACTGTCAGTAATCAGTCTCCTAGTTTCCTTGAATTGCATCTCCCTCCTGCCTGCCATCCTTTTGTGCCAGGCCGTCTTGCCAACTATTTACACCAATCCAAATTTTTTGTCACAGTATAGTTACTAATTAAAATTAAAAAAATCTTTATTTTTGATGATCTTAATCCTCAGTTTGCTCGTGCCTTTGAATTTCACTTTTCTACAGCCTTCCAAGCCTGTGTGCCAGGCCTACTTAAAAAATATTTACACCAATCATATTTGTTGTGACAGTATTCTAATAATTAAAAATTAAAATTTTTGGTAATAGTTGCTGTGATTTGAATCCTCAGTTTGCTGGTGCCATTGAATAGCACTTTCCTCCTGCCTTGCAGCCTGCTGTGAGCCAGGCCCACCTAGCCAATTGTTGTCAGCAATCATATTTCTGTTAACAGTATTGCAAAAATTGTCAATCATCACTGTTTAGACTGTCAGTAATCAGTCTCCTAGTGTCCTTGAATTGCATCTCCCTCCTGCCTGCCATCCTTTTGTGCCAGGCCGTCTTGCCAACTATTTACACCAATCCAAATATTTTGTCACAGTATAGTTACTAATTACAATTAAAAAAATCTTTATTGTTGATGATCTTAACCCTCAGTTTGCTCGTGCCTTTGAATTGCACTTTTCTACAGCCTTCCAAGCCTGTGTGCCAGGCCTACTTAAAAATATTTACACCAATCATATTTGTTGTGACAGTATTCTAATAATTAAAAATTAAAATTTTTGTTAATAGTTGCTGTGATTTGAATCGTCAGTTTGCTGGTGCCATTGAATAACACTTTCCTCCTGCCTTGCAGCCTGCTGTGAGCCAGGCCCACCTAGCCAATTGTTGTCAGCAATCATATTTCTGTTAACAGTATTGCAAAAATTGTCAATCATCACTGTTTAGACTGTCAGTAATCAGTCTCCTAGTGTCCTTGAATTGCATCTCCCTCCTGCCTGCCATCCTTTTGTGCCAGGCCGTCTTGCCAACTATTTACACCAATCCTAATTTTTTGTCACAGTATAGTTACTAATTACAATTAAAAAAATCTTTATTGTTGATGATCTTAATCCTCAGTTTGCTTGTGCCCTAGAATAGCACTTTTCTACAGCCTTCCAAGCCTGTGTGCCAGGCCTACTTAAAAAATATTTACACCAATCATATTTGTTGTGACAGGCCGTCTTGCCAACTATTTACACCAATCCTAATTTTTTGTCACAGTATAGTTACTAATTACAATTAAAAAAATCTTTATTGTTGATGATCTTAATCCTCAGTTTGCTCGTGCCCTAGAATTGCACTTTTCTACTGCCTGCCAGCCTGTGTGCCAGGCCCAACTATCCAATTAGTGCTAGCAATCATATTTCTTTTAACAGTATTGCAAAATGTGTGAATCAACACTGTTTTGACTGTCAATCTGCAGTCTACTAGTGCCCTTGAATTGAATTTTCCTCCTGCCTGCCTGCCTGTGTGCCAGTCCCAACTAGCCAATTAGTGCCACCACTCATATTTATTGTAACAGGATTGGAATTTTTTTTTAATCATAACTGTTTTGACTAGTCTCCTAGTGCCATTGAATTGCAGTTTCCTTTCTCCCAGCGTGTGTGCCAGACAGGCTCATTTGTCAAATAGTGCCAAACAATCATATTTGTTGCCACTGTACTAGTAATATTTCAAAAAATTAACAATTTGTGATTTTTAAAACATCTGTCTTTTTTGTTGTTGTCAGTCTCACAGCGTATACTGTGCCCACTTTCACAGTGCCACCACTCAATTGGTGTAATAGTATTGTTAGTGTCCATTTAAAAAAAAATGACAGGCAGAGGCAGGCCACCCCGCAGGTTCCGTGGTCGTGGTGCTGTGATTCCTTTAGACCCTACAAATATGCACATTGTTCAGACGCCGGGTGCCAGGGGGGATGCAAAAACTTCTGAGGAGGACCTAGTTGAATGGCTAACACAGGAAACCCAATCTTCTTCAGCTTCCGCTGCTAGTCCTCCTAACCTTGACGCACCATCTAAGTCCAGCTGTGCTTTGGGCAGGTCTCAAGTGACCAGTGCCACTCCGCCGCCGGTCGCCACCACCAACACTAGCACCACAGCCGCTTCACTTGATCTGTCACAGGAGTTATTGACACATCATTTTGAAGAAATGAGTGATGCGCAACCATCATTGACAGAGGATGTAGATAATAGTGATCAGTCTCAGTCAGGCAGCATTACCGACATGGAGGTACGGTGTGATGATGATGATGATGTTGTACCCGCTGCTGCTTCCTTTCTTGATGTTTCAGATACAAGTGAAGCGGTTGATGATGATGTGTCGGTGGATGTCACGTGGGTGCCTGCTAGAAGAGAAGAAGAAGAGGGGGAAAGTTCAGATGGGGAGACAGAGAGGAGGAGGAGGAGGAGGAGACGATTTGGAAGCACAGGGAGGTCGTCTCAAGGAGCTAGTGGCACAGTCAGACAGCATGCATCGTCACCAGGGGTCAGCCAGACGGCCCGCCGACGCCCATCAACGCATGCTGTTGCCACCACCAGAATGCCATCATCACAGAGCTCAGCAGTGTGGCATTTTTTTTGTGTGTCTGCCTCTGACAACAGCGATGCCATTTGCAACCTGTGCCAAAAGAAACTGAGTCGTGGGAAGTCCAACAGCCAACTAGGTACAACTGCTTTGCGAAGGCACATGGTCTCCCATCACAAAGGCCGATGGGAAGAACACATGAGTAGAAGCAGCACACAAAGTGAAAGCCGCCCTCCTCCTCCTGCTCCAGCATCTTCAGCCACGTCAACCAGTGCTGTCCTCCTTGCCCCCTCTCAACCATCCTCCACTCAGTCTCTCTTACGTAGCAGTTCCTGGTCATCTGCCCACAGTCAGGTGTCTGTCAAGGACATGTTTGAGCGTAAGAAGCCAATTTCTCAAAGTCACCCCCTTGCCCGGCATCTGACAGCTGGCTTGTCTGAACTCTTAGCCCGCCAGCTTTTACCATACAAGCTGGTGGAGTCTGATGCTTTCAAAAAATTTGTATCTATTGGGACACCGCAGTGGAAGGTACCTGGCAGAAATTTATTTTCACAAAAGGCAATCCCAAACCTGTACTCTGTTGTGAGAAAGGAAGTTATGGCATGTCTGGCACACAGCGTTGGGGCAAGGGTCCATATGACCACGGATAGCTGGTCTGCAAAGCATGGTCAGGGCAGGTATATCACCTACACTGCGCATTGGGTAAACCTGCTGACTTCTGACAAGCATGGAATGCGTGGCTCTGCAGAAGAGTTGGTGACACCGCCACGACTTGCAGGCAGGCCTGCTGCTACCTCCTCTACTCCTCCTACTCCATCCTCTTCCATAACCTCTTCCTCGGCTGAGTCCACTTCAACTTCTGCGTCTTGCTCCACATCTATGGCACCCCCCCAGCTCCCCAGGTACTATGCTACATCCCGGGTACGGCAGTGTCACGCCGTCTTGGGGTTGACTTGCCTGAAAGTGGAGAGTCACACCGCACCAGCACTCCTGACCGCCCTGAACGCACAGGTGGATCAGTGGCTGACTCCGCACCAACTGGAGATTGGCAAGGTTGTTTCTGACAATGGAAGTAATTTGGTGGCGGCATTGAAATTGGGCAAGTTGACACATGTGCCGTGCATGGCACATGTGTGTAATCTGATTGTACAACGATTTGTCCATAAGTACCCAGGCTTACAGGACGTCCTGAAGCAGGCCAGGAAGGTGTGTGGCCATTTCAGGCGTTCCTACATGGCCATGGCGCACTTGTCTGATATCCAGCGTCGAAACAACCTGCCAGTGAGGCGCTTGATTTGCGACAGCCCGACACAGTGGAATTCAACACTCCTAATGTTTGACCGCCTGCTCCAACAAGAAAAAGCTGTTAATGAGTATTTGTATGACCGGGGTGCTAGGCCAGCCTCTGGGGAGCTGGGGATATTTTTGCCAAATTACTGGACGCTCATGCGCAATGCCTGTAGGCTCATGCGTCCTTTTGAGGAGGTGACAAACCTTGTCAGTCGCACCGAAGGCACCATCAGCGACATCATACCATTTGTTTTCTTCCTGGAGCGTGCCCTGCGAAGAGTGCTGGATCAGGCAGTAGATGAGCGTGAAGAGGAAGCGGGAGAGTTGTGGTGTCCATCACCCCCGCAAACAGCCGAATCAGCATTGCTTGCTGGACCTGCAGCAACGCAGGAAGAGGATTGTGAGGAAGAGGAGTCAGAGGAGGAATGTGGCTTTGGGGAGGATGAGGAGGAGGAAGACCAAGCACAACAGTCATCCCAGGGTGCTCGTTGTAGTCACCTCTCTGGTACCCGTGGTGTTGTACATGGCTGGGGGGAAGAAGATACCATCAGTGAGATCAGTGAGGAGGAGGAACGCGACATGATTAGCTCAGCATCCAACCTTGTTCAAATGGGTTCTTTCATGCTGTCGTGCCTGTTGAGGGACCCTCGTATAAAAAAGCTGAAGGAGAACGACCTGTACTGGGTGTCCACGCTCCTCGACCCCCGGTATAAGCATAAAGTGCCTGAAATGTTACCAAATTCCTGCAAGTCGGAAAGGATGGAGCATTTTCATAATAAATTAAAAACTATGCTTTACACAGCGTATAAGGGTGATGTCACAGAACCACGGGAATGTAACAGGGGAAGAGATGAAATTAATCCTCCTCCTCCCACGACCACGGCAGCAAGGACCGGGCGCTTTCCTGACGTCTTGTTGATGGAGGACATGCGTACCTTTTTAACTCCCATGCATCATCAGAGCCTTTCGGGATCCAGCCTTAGAGAAAGATTCAACCACCAGGTAGCAGACTACCTAGCTTTAACTGCGGATCTCGACACTCTCAGGAGCGATGGACCCCTTGACTACTGGGTGTGCAGGCTGGACTTGTGGCCTGAGCTATCCCAATTTGCAATGGAACTTCTGGCCTGCCCCGCTTCAAGTGTCCTGTCCGAAAGGACTTTTAGTGCAGCAGGAGGTTTTGTCACTGAGAAGAGAAGTCGCCTAGGTCAAAAAAGCCTTGACTATCTCACTTTTATAAAAATGAATGAGGGCTGGATCCCGAAGGGACTGACATTGGGCGATACATTTGAATAAAAAACTACTGATGATGATATGAGCTGGCTTGGGCTACAACTGGTACACAGGCTGGCATTTTTTTTTTGGTTATAAAGACGGAGGACTTGCTTGACTTATCCGCCAACAACTAGTGTTCAAGCCACAAGCTTTTAGGGCACTTTATAAATGTTTTACAAACATCGATTTTTCTGGCCGCTGCTACAGCAGTTGCTACAACAATACCCCAATTTTTCAGTCATTTGTACATTCCTAATTTTTCTGACCTCTGCTGCATCTCTGTGGGTACAAAACTCAAATAAAAAAAATAAGGCACATAACACTAGTGATTAAACTGTTACAAATTGTACAACTTTACACACCACTCATATCCGGTGGACCATTCAATTGAACGCAAAATGCAACAAATTTGAAAGAGTAGGACCGACCAAGCATCTTTATCCGTCTCTTGGTTGCTCTAAAATATCTCTGTGTTCCATCTATGCCATACCTGTACTCTATTGTGCAAAAGGGTGGCATATGTTGTGTTTCATGCTGTTGTGCCTGTTGCGGGTCGTGCCCATGATATAAAAAGGCTGAAGGAGAACGACCTGTAGTAATGGGTGCCCCATCCAGTTTTTAGAAAAATGTTCCTGGTTCCTCTCAATTATCTTTGGGTTTCTAAAATGGATGCCATACCTGTACTCGCTTGTGCAAAAGGATGGCATATGTGGTGGTGTTTCCTGCAGTTGTTTCTGTTGAGGGTGCTGGACCCTCTTATAAAAAATCTAAAGGAGAACGACCTGGAGTAGGAGTCCAAGCATGGTTTTTGGGGCTATTTCACTTTTACAAACAATTATCTGTGGGTTTCACAAATCAATGCCGTACCAGTACTCTATTGTTCCAAAGTATGCCATATGTTCTCTTTCCTGCTGGTATTTTGTTTGAGGGTCCTGGACACTCTTATAAAAAGGCCTAAGGTGAAAGAGGTGTACTGGGTGTCCACTCATTTTTATTTTCTATTTCTCATTTGACCAAAATTATCTCTGGTTTTGTAAAATCAATGCCGTACCTGTACTCTATTGTTCAAAAGGATGCCATACGTCCTCTTTCCTGCTGGTGTTTTTTTTGAGTGTCCAGGACCCTCTTATAAAAAGGCCTAAGGAGAAAGAGGTGTACTAAGTGTCCATCAAATCATTTTTTTTATTCAAATTTCCATTTGCAAAAAATTATCTATGGGTTTCTAAAATAAATGCCTTTCCTGTACTCTATTGTTCAAAAGTATGCCATATGTCCTCTTTCCTGCTGGTGTTTTTTTTGAGTGTCCAGGACCCTCTTATAAAAATGCCTAAGGAGAAAGAGGTGTACTGAGTGTCCATCGAATCTTTTTTTTTATTCAAATTTCCATTTAAAATTTTTTTTCTATGGGTTTCTAAAATCAATGCCTTTCCTGTACTCTATTGTTCAAAAGGATGCCATATGTCCTCTTTCCTACTGCTGGTTTTGTTGAGTGTCCTGGAGCCTCTGCTAAAAAGGCCTAAGGATAAAGAAGTGTAATGGGTGTCTATTCAATGTTTTTTGAGATTTCCCGGTTGTAACTAATTTTTTCTGTCTTTCAAAAATCAATGCCTTTCCTGTAATCTATTTTTCAAAAGGATGCCATATGTCCTATTTCATGCTGTTCTTTCTGTTGAGGCTCCGGGACACTCTTAGAAAAAGGACTAAGGATAAAGAAGTGTACTGGGTGTTCAATCAATGTTTTTTTTCTATTTCCCGGGTCATATAACTGATCTCTGTGTTTCTAAAATCAATGCCTTTCCTGTAATCTAATTTTCAAAAGTATGCCATATGTACTCTTTCCTGCTGGTGTTTCGGTTGAGGCTCCGGGACCCTCGTATTAAAAAGGCCTGAGCATAAATAAGTGTCACGGCTGTGTAATCAATGTTTTTTTCTAATTTCACGGTTGCAAATAATGATCTGTGGGTTTCTAAAATAAATGCCTTTACTGTAATCTTTTATTCAAAAGGATGACATATCTCCTCTTTCATGCTGTTGTTTCGGTTGAGGCTCCGGGACCCTCGTATTAAAAAGGCCTGAGCATAAATAAGTGTCACGGCTGTGTAATCAATGTTTTTTTCTAATTTCACGGTTGCAAATAATGATCTGTGGGTTTCTAAAATCAATGCCTTTACTGTAATCTTTTATTCAAAAGGATGACATATCTCCTCTTTCATGCTGTTGTTTCGGTTGAGGCTCCGGGACCCTCGTATTAAAAAGGCCTGAGCATAAATAAGTGTCACGGCTGTGTAATCAATGTTTTTTTCTAATTTCACGGTTGCAAATAATGATCTGTGGGTTTCTAAAATCAATGCCTTTACTGTAATCTTTTATTCAAAAGGATGACATATCTCCTCTTTCATGCTGTTGTTTCGGTTGAGGCTCCGGGACCCTCGTATTAAAAAGGCCTGAGCATAAATAAGTGTCACGGCTGTCTAATGAATGTTTTTTTCTAATTTCACGGTTGCAAATAATGATCTGTGGGTTTCTAAAATCAATGCCTTTACTGTAATCTTTTATTCAAAAGGATGACATATCTCCTCTTTCATGCTGTTGTTTCGGTTGAGGCTCCAGGACCCTCGTATTAAAAGGCCTGAGCATAAATAAGTGTCACGGCTGTGTAATCAATGTTTTTTTCTAATTTCACGGTTGCAAATAATGATCTGTGGGTTTCTAAAATCAATGCCTTTACTGTAATCTTTTATTCAAAAGGATGACATATCTCCTCTTTCATGCTGTTGTTTCGGTTGAGGCTCCAGGACCCTCGTATTAAAAAGGCCTGAGCATAAATAAGTGTCACGGCTGTCTAATGAATGTTTTTTTCTAATTTCACGGTTGCAAATAATGATCTGTGGGTTTCTAAAATCAATGCCTTTACTGTAATCTTTTATTCAAAAGGATGACATATCTCCTCTTTCATGCTGTTGTTTCGGTTGAGGCTCCGGGACCCTCGTATTAAAAAGGCCTGAGCATAAATAAGTGTCACGGCTGTGTAATCAATGTTTTTTTCTAATTTCACGGTTGCAAATAATGATCTGTGGGTTTCTAAAATCAATGCCTTTACTGTAATCTTTTATTCAAAAGGATGACATATCTCCTCTTTCATGCTGTTGTTTCGGTTGAGGCTCCGGGACCCTCGTATTAAAAAGGCCTGAGCATAAATAAGTGTCACGGCTGTGTAATCAATGTTTTTTTCTAATTTCACGGTTGCAAATAATGATCTGTGGGTTTCTAAAATCAATGCCTTTACTGTAATCTTTTATTCAAAAGGATGACATATCTCCTCTTTCATGCTGTTGTTTCAGTTGAGGCTCCGGGACCCTCGTATTAAAAAGGCCTGAGGATAAATAATTATGTAACGGGTATCTAATGAATTTTTATTTTTATTTTACGGGTCATATAAATGATCTCTGGGATTCTAAAATCAATGCCTTTCCTGTAATCTATTATTCAAAAGGATGACAGTACTACCAAAATACAGCCAATGAAGGGCCTTAGGAAGACTGAGCCAAGGTTGGATTGTAGTATTTGGTTAGGCTAATCATGATGGCCATGTAGACCACCACCACCGAGAGTCCTGGAAGTAACAGGGATGATGAGATGAAAGAGCTAAGAATAGTAGAACTTGAAACAACAGAGTTAGCCATGGGTGTTAGTGCAAAACCGCTTGGCTTTTTTTTGGCTTTGGGTGCGGCTATTCATACAGGCCATATAGAGCTGACAACATTCGGTGTCGTATCAGCTATTAAACTAATAAGAACAGTACTACCAAAATACAGCCAATGAAGGGCCTTAGGAAGACTGGGCCAAGGTTGGATTGTAGTATTTGGTTAGGCTAATCAAGATGGCCATGTAGACCACCACCACCGAGAGTCCTGGAAGTAACAGGGATGATGAGATGAAAGAGCTAAGAATAGTAGAACTTGAAACAACAGAGTTAGCCATGGGTGTTAGTGCAAAACCGCTTGGCTTTTTTTTGGCTTTGGGTGCGGCTATTCATGCAGGCCATATAGAGCTGACAACATTCGGTGTCGTATCAGCTATTAAACTAATAAGAACAGTACTACCAAAATACAGCCAATGAAGGGCCTTAGGAAGACTGGGCCAAGGTTGGATTGTAGTATTTGGTTAGGCTAATCATGATGGCCATGTAGACCACCACCACCGAGAGTCCTGGAAGTAACAGGGATGATGAGATGAAAGAGCTAAAAATAGTAGAACTTGAAACAGAGTTAGCCATAGGTGTTAGTGCAAAACCGCTTGGCTTTTTTTTGGCTTTGGGTGCGGCTATTCATGCAGGCCATATAGAGCTGACAACATTCTGTGTCGTATCAGCTATTAAACTAATAAGAACAGTACTACCAAAATACAGCCAATGAAGGGCCTTAGGAAGACTGGGCCAAGGTTGGATTGTAGTATTTGGTTAGGCTAATCAAGATGGCCATGTAGACCACCACCACCGAGAGTCCTGGAAGTAACAGGGATGATGAGATGAAAGAGCTAAGAATAGTAGAACTTGAAACAACAGAGTTAGCCATGGGTGTTAGTGCAAAACCGCTTGGCTTTTTTTTGGCTTTGGGTGCGGCTATTCATGCAGGCCATATAGAGCTGACAACATTCGGTGTCGTATCAGCTATTAAACTAATAAGAACAGTACTACCAAAATACAGCCAATGAAGGGCCTTAGGAAGACTGGGCCAAGGTTGGATTGTAGTATTTGGTTAGGCTAATCATGATGGCCATGTAGACCACCACCACGAGAGTCCTGGAAGTAACAGGGATGATAAGATGAAAGAGCTAAAAATAGTAGAACTTGAAACAGAGTTAGCCATAGGTGTTAGTGCAAAACCGCTTGGCTTTTTTTTGGCTTTGGGTGCGGCTATTCATGCAGGCCATATAGAGCTGACAACATTCTGTGTCGTATCAGCTATTAAACTAATAAGAACAGTACTACCAAAATACAGCCAATGAAGGGCCTTAGGAAGACTGGGCCAAGGTTGGATTGTAGTATTTGGTTAGGCTAATCAAGATGGCCATGTAGACCACCACCACCGAGAGTCCTGGAAGTAACAGGGATGATGAGATGAAAGAGCTAAGAATAGTAGAACTTGAAACAACAGAGTTAGCCATGGGTGTTAGTGCAAAACCGCTTGGCTTTTTTTTGGCTTTGGGTGCGGCTATTCATGCAGGCCATATAGAGCTGACAACATTCTGTGTCGTATCAGCTATTAAACTAATAAGAACAGTACTACCAAAATACAGCCAATGAAGGGCCTTAGGAAGACTGGGCCAAGGTTGGATTGTAGTATTTGGTTAGGCTAATCAAGATGGCCATGTAGACCACCACCACCGAGAGTCCTGGAAGTAACAGGGATGATGAGATGAAAGAGCTAAGAATAGTAGAACTTGAAACAACAGAGTTAGCCATGGGTGTTAGTGCAAAACCGCTTGGCTTTTTTTTGGCTTTGGGTGCGGCTATTCATGCAGGCCATATAGAGCTGACAACATTCAGTGTCGTATCAGCTATTAAACTAATAAGAACAGTACTACCAAAATACAGCCAATGAAGGGCCTTAGGAATACTGAGCCAAGGTTGGATTGTAGTATTTGGTTAGGCTAATCATGATGGCCATGTAGACCACCACCACCGAGAGTCCTGGAAGTAACAGGGATGATGAGATGAAAGAGCTAAGAATAGTAGAACTTGAAACAACAGAGTTAGCCATGGGTGTTAGTGCAAAACCGCTTGGCTTTTTTTTGGCTTTGGGTGCGGCTATTCATGCAGGCCATATAGAGCTGACAACATTCTGTGTCGTATCAGCTATTAAACTAATAAGAACAGTACTACCAAAATACAGCCAATGAAGGGCCTTAGGAAGACTGGGCCAAGGTTGGATTGTAGTATTTGGTTAGGCTAATCATGATGGCCATGTAGACCACCACCACCGAGAGTCCTGGAAGTAACAGGGATGATGAGATGAAAGAGCTAAGAATAGTAGAACTTGAAACAACAGAGTTAGCCATGGGTGTTAGTGCAAAACCGCTTGGCTTTTTTTTGGCTTTGGGTGCGGCTATTCATGCAGGCCATATAGAGCTGACAACATTCGGTGTCGTATCAGCTATTAAACTAATAAGAACAGTACTACCAAAATACAGCCAATGAAGGGCCTTAGGAAGACTGGGCCAAGGTTGGATTGTAGTATTTGGTTAGGCTAATCATGATGGCCATGTAGACCACCACCACCGAGAGTCCTGGAAGTAACAGGGATGATGAGATGAAAGAGCTAAGAATAGTAGAACTTGAAACAACAGAGTTAGCCATGGGTGTTAGTGCAAAACCGCTTGGCTTTTTTTTGGCTTTGGGTGCGGCTATTCATGCAGGCCATATAGAGCTGAAAACATTCGGTGTCGTATTAGCTATTAAACTAATAAGAACAGTACTACCAAAATACAGCCAATGAAGGGCCTTAGGAAGACTGGGCCAAGGTTGGATTGTAGTATTTGGTTAGGCTAATCATGATGGCCATGTAGACCACCACCACCGAGAGTCCTGGAAGTAACAGGGATGATGAGATGAAAGAGCTAAGAATAGTAGAACTTGAAACAACAGAGTTAGCCATGGGTGTTAGTGCAAAACCGCTTGGCTTTTTTTTAGCTTTGGGTGCGGCTATTCATGCAGGCCATATAGAGCTGACAACATTCGGTGTCGTATCAGCTATTAAACTAATAAGAACAGTACTACCAAAATACAGCCAATGAAGGGCCTTAGGAAGACTGAGCCAAGGTTGGATTGTAGTATTTGGTTAGGCTAATCATGATGGCCATGTAGACCACCACCACCGAGAGTCCTGGAAGTAACAGGGATGATGAGATGAAAGTGCTAAGAATAGTACTACTTGAAACAACAGAGTTAGCCATGGGTGTTAATCCAAGACCGCTTGGATTTATTTTTGTATTGGGTGCAGCTAATCATGCAGGCCATATAGAGCTGACAATATTCGGTGTTGTATCAGCTATAAAAATAATAAGAACTGTACTATCAAAATACAGACAATGAAGGGCCTATGAAGACTGAGCAAAGGTTGGATTGTAGTATTTTGTTCGGCTAATCATGATGGCCATGTAGACCGCCCGTAACAGGGATGAAAGTGCTAAGAATAGTACTAATTGAAACAACAGAGTTTGCCATGGGTGTTAGTCTAAGACCACTCGGCTTTTTTTTGGGTTTGGGTGCAGCTAATCATGAAGGCCAGATAGACCTGCCACCATTTGGTGTTGTAACAGGTATGAAAATGCAAATAACAGTACTACTTAACACAACCTACTTACCATGGGTCCCAGAGCATATGTTTGGTTGTTATATTTTGTAAGGGTAATCATGCAGGCCATATAGACCTCCACCGATAGGGTGAGTATGAGTAACAGCTATTAAAATGCGAAGGACATTACTAATTAACACAACATAGTTACCATGGGTCGCAGACCAAGAGCAGATTTCTTATTATTATATTTTGTATGGGTAATCATCCAGGCCGTATAGACCTCACCAAATAGGGGGAGTTACAGAGATTAAAGTGCTAAGAATGGTAGTACTTAAAACACAACCTCATTAAAATAGGTAGCAGACCACATGTCTTATTATTATAATTTTTCAGGGTAATCTGGCAGGCCATATAGAACTCCCCCGATAGGGGGGGGGGGGGAACAGGGATTAAAGTGCTAAGAAAAGTACTAATTGACACAAGCTAGTTGGGTCCAAGAACGCATGTTTGATTATTAGAATTTATTAGGGTAATTATATATCTAACAAATCTATCTATTTCTCTTCTATCGATTCTATCTAACTATCAATCTATGTATATCTATCTATCCTATCTATCACTATCAATCTATCTTCTGTCCGGGATGTTTTGAGACAGCCACTTTGGGAATGTTAGTTGATTTAGACCCATTATGGCTTAAAAGCAGACTCTGCATCAACTATGTAATTTTCCATGGGAGTTTTGCCAGGGATCCCCCTCCAGCATGCAACAGTCCAGGTGTTAGTACCCTTGAAACAACTTTTCCATCACTATTGTGGCCAGAAAGAGTCCTTGTAGGTTTTAAAGTTCGCCTGCCTATTGAATTCAATGGCGAGTCCGCGGTTCGCGAACCGAAAATTTTAGGTTCGCGACATCACTAGTTATAAAGCTTGGCTGTGGTTGACTCAAAGGGATAGTAAACCCCAAAAGTTTATTTTATGATTCCGACAGAACATACAATTTTAAACAACTTTCCAATGTAATTCTATTATCAAATTTTCTTCATTCTCTTGTTATCCATTGCAGAAGGGACAGCATTGCACTACTGACAGGAAGCTGAAAATATCTATTTAACCAATCATAAGAGACAAATGTGTGCAGGCACCAATTAGCAGCAGCTCCCACTAGTGTATGATACGTGCGTATTCATGTTTTAACAAGGGATACCAAGAGAACGAAGCACATTTGAAAATAGAAGTGAATTTAAAAGGGACTTAAAATGACAAGCTCTATCTGAATCATGCAAGTTTAATTTTGACTTTCCTATCCCTTTAACTATCAAAATAATGGGCTATCCTGTTTATTCCATATTGAATGAGAATTTTGTAAAGATTGGAATCAAGGTCATTGATTGGTACTGAAATATTCCTTAAATTTTGGAACTGGTCAGAAATAAAGTAACCTGAATTAAAATTTTTAATTTTTTTATCAAACGTTTGAATTGTAAATTTGTTGCATAATTGCATTATATTAAGTAATTAATTTAATTAGTCCTCTTTACCTATCTTTTCTGCAACTCTTGTCCTCGCTTTGGCATTAAAATTATTATTTTAACCATAGCCTTTCTTTTCTAAACAAATGTTTAATTTATAGATGTTCAAAACACAAACATTACTGGTGGCAAAAAATACCATAGCCATTACACATACTAGCAAAGCTTTAACAGTAAGTTGAACATAACAAAAGTGCAGAAATAAATGCTACTTATCATTATATCAATTATCCTAACAAATCTCATTTCATCTGGTTATACAAAAACATCATATAAAACAAAATCCTCTGTCATGGATCTGACCTCCAAAGTCTTTTATTAAAGAGATGATAAAGGGAAAGACAAGAGTAATAGCAAAACAGATTTTCAGAGGACCTTAAAACACAGTATTAACTAAACCAATTTCTTATTTAAAGGGACAGTGTACTCCAGAATTTGTATTGTTTAAAAAGATATAGAATCCTATTACTACCCATTCACCAGTTTTGCATAACCAACATGGTTATATTAATATAATTTTTACCTCTGTCATTACCTTGTATCAAAGCCTCTGCAGACTGCCACTTATCTCAGTTCTTTTGATAGACTTGCATTTCAGCCAATCAGTGCTGGCTCATAAATAACTCCACGGGAGTGAGCACAATGTTATCTATATGACACACATGAACTAGCAATGTCTAACAGTGAAAATGGTGAAAATGCACTGAGATAAGAGGCAGCTTCCGAGAAATTAGCATATGAGCCTTCCTAGGTTTAGCTTTCAACAAAGAATAGAAAGAGAACAAAGCAAATGTTATTATAAAAGTAAATTGGAAAGTTGTTTAAAATGGCATGCCCTATCTGAATCATGAAAGTTTCATTTTGACTAGACTGTCCCTTTAAGTTGAGAATTCAGTACATTTTAATTTTCATTAGTAGCAATTATGCAATACACATGTATTAGGAAAATACTTCTTATAGATGCTATTACTGTAACAGCGCTATTAACGCTCACATGACCTGCAGAGCATTTACAGACCGTACCTTCTCTCTAAATGTGAGTGCACGAGGCATACGCAATTTTGCTTAAAAGTTCACATGCACAGTAATAGCCATAAACATAAAGGGCTCGATGACATATGCGGCGTTGGCCGCAAAAACCCCGGCGATGACGTTTTTTGCGCAGGTTTGGTATCCTATATACAGCGCCGCATATAAATGCGGCACGTATATTTCACCCGTCGGCCACAATTTTTACTCCCATAGGCTAACATGGGACCGCGTCGTAAATTGGTATCCAACATTCAGAGCAAGGACTTACGTGGCAAAAATTGAGAAATCTTACTCCATTTTCACCTCGCCATACAAGGCAGCCGCAGAAGGGAGTATGGGAGCACTGTAACTCCCAAAACTGATTGCAAAAATAAACTAACACCTAACGCATGTGCAATATCTATCTACCTGTCAACCGCAATAACTAATAAATGGTATTAACCCCTATATCCGCCATCAAGCTCACATCGGAACTAATAAATGTAATAACCCCTAATTCCACCAACCCCAACATCGCAAACTACCTATCAAAGTATTAACCCCTAATCTGCCATTAACTCACAATGCAAACTACCTATTAAAGTATTAACCCCTAAGCCGCCAAAACCCACAAGGCAATAAACCTAACAAAAGTATTAACCCCATAAACCGCCAAAGCCCACAACGCAATAAACCTAACAAAAGTATTAACCTCTAAACCGCCAAAGCCTACAACACAAATAAATAAATTAGTAAGCCCCCTAGCCTAACACCCCCTAACCTAACACTCCCTAAATGAACCAAAATTACCTAAATTACAAAATACTAAAGTTACTATTAAAATAAAAAAAACTAGCACTACTTTAAAAATAAAAATAAACTAAGTATAAATTAAAGGGGCAGTCTAATGAAAATTAAAATTCTCGTTTAGACTGTCCCTTTAAGCTAAAATTACAGAAAATAAAAAAGCTAAGATTACATAAAATAAAAAACAAAATTACCAAATTTAAAAAAATATACCTAATCCCTATGAAAATAAAAAAGCCCCACCAAAATAAAAACACCCCCCCTACTTTTAGAAAAAATAAACAAAGTCCCCCTAACAGTAACCCCCCCCCCCACCCACCAAGCCCTCCCAAATAAAAGAACCTAACACTAAAAAACCTAAACTACCCATTGCCTTGAAAAGGGCATTTGTTGGGCATTGCCCTTAAAAGGGCATTTAGCTCTTTTACTGCACACCCTATCTAAATAAAAAAATTAAAACAAACAAAATATTAAAAAAAACCTAAGTCTAACCCCCAGTTTAATACTCACCATTCCTGAAGTCTGGCGGAGAAAGTCCTGTCCCATGCGGTGAGGTCTTCTTCCAAGCGGTGACCTCTTCATCCAGGAATAATCCAGCGCGGAGGGCGGAGATGAAGACAGGTGACCCTGGAACTGAAGACTGGCGAGCCTGGAACTGAAGACCGGCGACCGTGGAGCCATGGAGCGTGGAGGATCCTCTTCGTATGATATTGATCGCCACCGCACACTGGATTGAGAATTCAAGGCCGCATTGAAACTGAAAGAAGAGGTCGCCGCTTGGAAGAAGACTTCACCACATGGGACAGGACCTTCTCCGCTGGACTTCAGGAATGGTGAGTATTAACCTGGGGGTTAAATTTAGGTGTTTTTTTTTTTTTTTTTAATTCTTTTTATTGAAGAGAGTCTTGACATATAACATTTAGACACTTACATACATATATTTTGAACATGACAATCAAGAATGTCCAGAAAAGACATGATGCATGGACATTTGATAAGTTAGAGTACAAAAGTGTGATAGTACATATGATACATGTATAAAAACATGCTTATTGCATATGTCCATATTTACCGAGATTTGATCCTTGTCTAATGAGTTAACTCTCTCAATTTTCTTTTTTTTTTTTATTTAACTAAACTAAAACTTATAAACTAAACAAACAAAAAAAAAACAAAAAAAAAAAAACCCACCAACAAAACAAGTCCCCAATAGTACTGGCAGTATATAGGCATTCACAATTAAAAATAGCAAAGAAAAATGTCACAGTTAATCATATCCTGGGTTCTATGCTTAAGAGAAAGAGCTAAAGTAGGACATTAATGTTCGTATTAATGCTGACCAACGTTTCATCAATGTTCAGCAGACCCGAGGTAGAGAGAGGGGACCATTGACTGATATGGGAAACGCTCACTACCAGGTCTCTGTATGAATCACTATATGAATGGGCTGTTGCAATATCCAAGCTGCATATACTATAATAGTGAGGAGTTAGAGCTACCGGTTTGAGACAGTTTAGTTTATTTAAGTGAGATATTTGACCTTGTTTTTTGAAAATACTGCAAACCTGTTCAACATTTAAAAAAAAAGTGAGAATACATTAGCCAAGGCAGTAGTTTATATTCAGAGTGTAAGGATTGAAAAGGGATCTGCTTCTTGGAACAATTTGAGATTAAAATTCCAGGGCCCCAACAGCTTTTTGCATTATTATGCGCTTATTTTTATAGTAAATGAAAACTTTGCTTTTGCCACTAGAAACCAGAGTCGACATGGCTATCAATTAATCAATGAGTTGCATTTATAGAAGTGTTAGCAGAAATATGAGCATTGTAGTCTGGCATTGTTATAAAATACTGTGCTATGCGGAAGACTAAGTAAACTGCAAGGATAATTGGTCACGTTAAAGACTAAAAAGTACTGCGGTACCCCTTAGATATTCGTATCTGTGACAAACTCTCAGAATCAGTGTTAATCACTAACAAAAAGGTATGCCTTTGCATAATAAACCCCTATAAATATGTATGGTACATAGGCCACTTAAAAAGACATATGTGACTCTAAGGTTAAGCAGTCTGTATATGAGCATGTATTATATGAATGAGTATTAAACAGAAGTTCACAGAAACCTTTTACTCTACACAGGTATGGCCAATAAAAGTGAGATTAGGAGGGGTCATACTGTTAGTAGACCCGTATGAGTGAGATGTAAGCTACTTAAAGTTACGAGACAAGTAAAACTGTAATCACCAATTGGGATCTTATTAGTGGGAATGTACTAACCAACAACTTGTTAAAGTGCTGCACTTTCCTAGTGATATGGCCCGTAAGGGTAGTAATGAAAAGGGTTAAATTAACAGCTGTTAGAATATAATAAAAAGCAGAATGCTTCTAACGAGCAGTACATCCGCTATCTGAATAAGTACAAGGTTCCAAGGTTATATATACAAGCAACATGGGCTCTAACATTGATAAGACTGGATAAATAAAATAATTAAATAAATAAAAAAAACATACTGCAATGTAAACTACTACGGTGAACAAAATAACATCAACAACCAAAGCGCTTAGCTTCCAGTTACATAATATGGGCTTTTTTTTTTTTTTTTCATATGCCGAGCTCACAAGCGATGACTCAGCCAATCCCATTTTTAGGTAAGTCAAACCATGAGTCAAATCCGACATCCACACATTGTCCGTGCCAGACTTCATATATAATACAGTGCATGTAATTGAGCAAGTCACTGATCAGTGAGCCACTTAGCCCTGTGTAGGACCGCTCCCTCCGTATGAAGAAGGATTGTATTGCTGACTCCTCTATAATTATATTAAGAGCCATATCCGGAGTTAGGGTGAATGCTGAGGAGGATTTTAGGGACATCTCTGAGGCCTGCATCAGCAGTCGAATTCTGGGGGGACGCTGCGGAACTGGGCTCGTCGTAGATTTAAAGAGTGGATCCATAGTTAGCTCCGACACATATAGGTAAGGAGAAGGTGCTCCCGTCGGCAATGCTGCTGTTGTTTCTTTCAGCTGTAGTGAAGCTGTCTTCATGGGTCTGCAATCAACATCACTCGGGTAAGATTTACTTTTGTCTGATAGATTCTGCAGAGCAGGGCTGTGTTGATCAAGGGAGGATTTCTTTCTATAAAGAGGCTGCCTCGTCAGCTCTACCAATGTGCATAGCTCCACACAGGAAGAAAGGAGCCGATCCAACCTCGGTAGAAAGATGTCTCCTATATCTTTTAAAATGCAGGTACCTGTGTTTGGGACTTTAGCTACAGATGAATCCATTATGTAAGGTTCAGAGGGTACCCCAACCATTATGATACAGCGTGGTGGAGGTAACCGCTTTGTGGCAAGCTGCAGCCTTAGCTAATACAAGATGGCGTCTCAGAGTCTATTGCGCTATTCGTTTCCGAGCTCCCGGGGTCAGAACTGATGGAAATAGTCCTGCACACTATGGTAGGCGGCCGGCGGGGATATCATCTACCCGGCAAGTCTGTTGTGTGGGGTCAGGCAGGTCAAAAAGTGCTGTATGGACCAGGTTTTTGCTCCATTACACAGAGCTCCACTTAGATGTGACTGCACAGTAAGCCCACCCACCGGAAGTCCCCAAACTTAGGTGTTTTTAATAGTTTTTTTGTTTTTTTAATTTAGATAGGGTGGGCAGTAAAAGAGCTAAATGCCCTTTAAAGGGTAATTCCCAACAAATGCCGTTTTCAGGGCAATGGGTAGTTTAGGTTAATTAGTGTTAGGTTCTTTTATTTGGGGGGGGGGTTGGTGGGTGGGGGGTTTTACTGTTAGGGGGGACTTTGTTTATTTTTTGTAAAAGAGCTGATTATCTTGGGCAATGCCCTGCAAAAAGCCATTTTAACCCCTTAATGACAGAGGACGTACCAGGTACGTCATTGAAAAAACTTCCCTTAATGACAGTTGACGTACCTGGTACGTCCTTTGTTGTCTGAAGCTGCTTACAAGGGATTGTAGTGATGCCTCAATATTGAGGCATCACTACAATCCCCCATTTCACATACCGATGCAGAAAGGGCCACTCTGTGGCCCCATCTGCATCGGCTATTTATGTGCATAATTTAGTTGGTGGGTGGGAGCTGCTTTTAATAGTTATACCCCTAGGCATTGATTCCCCAACCGATCGGATAATATCCTGCTTCTGTTACCCGGTGCGGCTGTTGCGGCGGGGGGGGGGGGGGGGGCGGTTGCACGCGCGCGCAAGCAAAATGTACCGGCAACTTGTAAAAAAACAAGATCGATGTAGATGCAGGGGCATCTATGTTTTTTAGTAAGGGATCTGGGAGGGGGAGGGATGTAGGTTATTTAGGGGGGCCAGCTACACTACAGAAAACAAATATTTTATAATAAAAAAGTAAACAAAACTATTTTGGGGAGCAAATTGGGTACTGGTAGACAGCTGCCAGTACCCAAGATGGCAGCAAATAGATAGAGGGGGAGGGTTAGAAAGATGTATGGGGGGATCAGGGATATTGTGGGGTAAGGGGGGATCCATCACTGCAGACTGTATGACAAAAAAAAATAAATTATTTCAGTACTGGCAGACTTTCTGCCAGTACTTAAGATGGCGGTGACAATTGTGAGGTGGGGAGGGAAGAGAGCTGTTTGAGGGGGGTCAGGGGGGATCAGGGGGTTGGATGTGTCAGGTGGGAGGCTGATCTCTACACTAAAGCTTAAAATTAACCCCACAAGCTACCTAATTAACCCCTTAACTGCTGGGCATATTACAAGTGTGGTGCGCAGCAGTATTTAACGGCCTTATTATTACCAAAAAGCAACACCAAAGCCATATATGTCTGCTATTTCTGAACAAAGGGGATCCCAGAGAAGCATTTACAACCATTTGTGCCATAATTGCAGAAGCTGTTTGTAAATAATTTCAATGAGAAACCTAAAATTGTGAAAAATTTAAGTTATTTTTTAATTTGATCGTATTTGGCGGTTAAATGGTGGCATGAAATATACCAAAATGGGCCTAGATCAATAATTTGGGTTGTCTACTACACTACACTAAAGCTAAAATTAAGCCTTAAAGCTCCCTACAAGCTCCCTAATTAACCCCTTCACTGCTGGGCATAATACACGTGTGGTGTGCAGCGGCATTTAGCAGCCTTCTAATTACCAAAAAGCGACGCCAAATCCATATAGGTCTGCTATTTCTGAACAAAGGGGATCCCAGAGAAGTATTTACAACCATTTATGCCATAATTGCACAAGTTGTTTGTAAATAAATTCAGCGAGAAACCTAAAGTTTGTGAAAAAAATTGTGAAAAAGTCAACAATTTTTTTTATTTGATCGCATTTGGCGGTGAAATGGTGGCATGAAATATACCAAAATAGGGCCTAGATCAATACTCTGGGATGTCTTCTAAATATAAATATATACATGTCAAAGGATATTCAGGGATTCCTGGAAGATATCAGTGTTCCAATGTAACTAGCGCTAATTTTGAAAAAAAGTGGTTTGGAAATAGCAAAGTGCTACTTGTATTTATGGCCCTATAACTTGCAAAAAAAGCAAAGAACATGTAAACATTGGGTATTTCTAAACTCGGGACAAAATTTAGAAACTATTTAGCATGGGTGTTTTTTGGTGGTTGTAGATGTGTAACAGCTTTTGGGGGTAAAAGTTAGAAAAAGTGTGGGTTTTTTTTCAATTTTTTCCTCATATTTTCATTTTTTTTATAGTAAATTATAAGATATGATGAAAATAATGGTATCTTTAGAAAGTCCATTTAATGGCGAGAAAAACGGTATATAATATGTGTGGGTACAGTAAATGAGTAAGAGGAAAATTACAGCTAAACACAAACACTGCAGAAATGTAAAAATAGCCATTGTCATTAAGGGTAAGAAAATTGAAAAATGGTCCGGTCATTAAGGGGTTAAGGGCTACTGGTAGTATTCTTAGAGTAGGGGGTGTTTTTATTTTGGTGGGGCTTTTATATTTTTTATAGGAATTAGGTATAATTTTTTTAAATTTGGTAAGTTTGTTTTTTATTTTATGTAATCTTAGATTTTTTTTATTTTCTGTAATTTTAGCTTAAAGGGACAGTCTACACCTGAATTTTAATTTTGATTAGACTGTCCCTTTAATTTATACTTAGTTTAGTTTTAGTTTTAAAGTAGTGCTATTTTTTTTTTAATTTTAATAGTAACTTTAGTATTTTGTAATTTAGGTAATTTTGGTTCATTTAGGGGGTGTTAGGTTAGGGGGTGTTAGACTAGGGGGCTTAGTAATTTATTTATTTGCCTTGTGGGCTTTGGCGGTTTAGGGGTTAATACTTTTGTTAGGTTTATTGTGTTGTGGGCTTTGGCGGTTTAGGGGTTAATACTTTTGTTAGGTTTATTGCGTTGTGGGTTTAGGCGGTTTTTGGGTTAATACTTTAATAGGTAGTTTGCGTTGTGGGTTAATGGCGGATTAGGGGTTAATACTTTTGATAGGTAGTTTGCGATGTTGGGGTTGGTAGATTTAGGGGTTAATAATTTCGTTATTTCTTGCAGTGTGGGTTTGATAGCGGATATAGGGGTTAATAGTTTAACTAGGCTTATTGCGTTGTGGGGTGTTGTCGGTTAAGGGGTTAATACATTTATTATTTGTTGTGAGAGGGGGAGATTGCAGATACAGGTATTTTGGGAGGCGTGTTAGACTTTTAAGGGAGATTAGATTTTTTTTTTTAGTTTTCTTAGGCACCGGCAGTTTCTAAAGTGCCGTAAGTCACTAGCGACTCCAGAAATTTGTATTTACGCTCATTTTTGGACATCGCTAGTTTATCTGACTTACGGCACTTTATGAACTGCGGGCGCCGTATATGCAATAGCAATGTGCGAGGTAAAATTACTGGACGACACGGGTTGCAGCGCTTGCGCTGAAGCCTGCGCCGTATATGTTATAGCGCCAAAAGCAATAAAAAAAAATAATGAATAATACTTTTTTATTGTTTAATGCTTTAACCCAGATAACACAATACAACAAAAACAGGAAATATAAAAAACATACAGAAAAGAAGACCTACAATAACAAACATTTCGTAGGAATTTACTGATAATTTATTATGCTCTTTTAATACATTGAGGTGGAGGCAACTCCTCTCCTCCATGCCTTCTTAAAATAAGTTCAAAAGTATGACATAGCTCTAGTAGGGAAGATAAGTCTACTTTAAGCTATTCTCCCAAATTTCCCAACGCTGCTTTTTAACGCCCGCTGGTATTACGAGTCTAACAGGTACAGGTGTACTGCTCACTTTTTTCCCACGATTTTCGCATACCGCAAATCCCCTTACGTCAATTGCGTATCCTATCTTTTTAATGGGATTTTCCTAACACCGGTATTACGACTGCTGGAAAAAGTGAGTGGTAGACCCTCTCTTGTCCAGACTCCTACCGCATTTAAAAGTCAGTAGTTAAGAGTTTTATGGGCTAACGCCGTAACATAAAGCTCTTAACTAAAGTGCTACAAAGTACACTAACACCCATAAACTACCTATTAACCCCTAAACCGAGCCCACATCGCAAACACTTAAATAACATTTTTAACCCCTAATTTGCCGACCGGACATCGCCGCCACTGTAATAAATATATTAACCCCTAAACCGCCACACTCCCGCCTCGCAAACACTAGTTAAATTTTATTAACCCCTAATCTACCATCCCTAACATCGCCAACACCTATCTACATTTATTAGCCCCTAATCTGCCGCTCCCAACATCGCTGCTACTATATTAAAGTTATTAACCCCTAAACCTAAGTCTAACCCTAAGTCTAACCCCCCTAACTTAAATATAATTTAAATAAAACGAAATAAAATTACTACAATTAAATAAATTAATCCTATTTAAAACTAAATACTTACCGATAAAATAAACCCTAAAATAGCTACAATATAACTAATAGTTACATTGTAGCTAGCTTAGGATTTATATTTATTTTAGAGGGAACTTTGTATTTATTTTAACTAGGTAGAATAGTTATTAAATAGTTATTAACTATTTAATAACTACCTAGTTAAAATAAGTACAAATTTACCTGTAAAATAAATCCTAACCTAAATTACAATTACACCTAACACTACACTATCATTAAATTAATTACATAAACTAACTACAATTAGCTACAATTAAAATAAATAAACTAAAGTGCAAAAACCCCCCACTAAATTACAGAAAATAAAAAAAATAATTACATTTTTTTTAAGCTAATTACAACTACTCTAATGCCCCTAATAAAATAAAAAAGCCCTTCAAAATTATAAAATTCCCTACCCTACACTAAATTACAAATAGCGCTTAAAAGGGCCTTCTGCGGGGCATTGCCCCAAAGTAATCAGCTCTTTTACCTGTAAAAAAAGAAATACAATACCCCCCAACATTAAAACCCACCACCCACACACCCAACCCTACTCTAAAACCCACCCAATTCCCTCTTAATAAAACCTAAGACTACCCCCTTGAAGATCACCCTACCTTAAGACGTCTTCACCCAGCCGGGCACAAGTGGCCCTCCAGAGGGGCAGAAGTCTTCATTTGATCCGGCCAGAAGAGGACATCAAGACCGGCAGAAGTCTTCATCCAGACGGCATCTTCTATCTTCTTCCATCCGGAGCGGAGCGGGTCCATCTTGAAGACATCCAACGCGGAGCATCCTCTTCCATCCAACGGCGACTGAAGAATGAAGGTTCCTTTAAGTGACGTCATCCAAGATGTCGTCCCTTCAATTCTGATTGGCTGATAGAATCGGAATTAAGGTAGAAAAAATCCTATTGGCTGATCCAATCAGCCAATAGGATTGAAGTTCAATCCTATTGGCTGATTAGAACAGCCAATAGGATTGAGCTCGCAATCTCGCATACTATTGGCTGATTGGAACAGCCAATAGAATGCGAGCTCAATCCTATTGGCTGATTGGATCAGCCAATAGGATTGAACTTCAATTCTATTGGCTGATTGCATCAGCCAATAGGATTTTTCCTACCTTAATTCCGATTGGCTGATAGGATTCTATCAGCCAATCGGAATTGAAGGGACGCCATCTTGGATGACGTCACTTAAAGGAACCTTCATTCTTCAGTCGCCGTCGGATGGAAGAGGATGCTCCGCGTCGGATATCTTCAAGATGCACCTGCTCCGCTCCGGATGGAAGATAGAAGATGCCGCCTGGATGAAGACTTCTGCCGGTCTGGATGTCCTCTTCTGGCCGGATCGGATGAAGACTTCTGCCCCTCTGGAGGTCCACTTGTGCCCGGCTGCGTGAAGACGTCTCAAGGTAGGGTGACCTTCAAGGGGGTATTGTTAGGTTTTATTAAGGGGGGATTGGGTGGGTTTTAGAGTAGGGTTGGGTGTGTGGGTGGTAGGTTTTAACGTGGGGGGGTATTGTATTTTTTTTTTACAGGTAAAAGAGCTGATTACTTTGGGGCAATGCCCCGCAAAAGGCCCTTTTAAGGGCTATTTGTAATTTAGTGTAGGGTAGGGAATTTTATTATTTTGGGGGGCTTTTTCTATTTTATTAGGGGGATTAGAGTAGGTGTAATTAGCTTAAAAAAATTGTAATTATTTTTTTATTTTCTGTAATTTAGTGTTTGTTTTTTTGTACTTTAGTTTATTAATTTTAATTGTAGCTAATTGTAGTTAGTTTATGTAATTAATTTAATGATAGTGTAGTGTTAGGTGTAATTGTAATTTAGGTTAGGATTTATTTTACAGGTAAATTTTTACTTATTTTAACTAGGTAGTTATTAAATAGTTAATAACTATTTAATAACTATTCTACCTAGTTAAAATAAATACAAAGTTGCCTGTAAAATAAATATAAATCCTAAGATGGCTACAATGTAACTATTAGTTATATTGTAGCTAGCTTAGGGTTTATTTTATAGGTAAGTATTTAGTTTTTAATAGGAATAATTTAGTTAATTATAGTAAACTAGTACTAAAGCCCGTGTACATAGGCCATTTATTGCAGTACAGCGGTCCAACCCTTTGCTCTCTCCCCCTCTCTTTTGCTCTCTCTCCCCCCTCTCTTTTGCATTCTCTCCCCCTCTCTTTTGCGCTCTCTCCCCCTCTCCTTTGCGCTCTCTCCCCCCTCTTTTGCTCTCTCTCCCCCCCTCTTTGGCTCTCTCCCCCTTTCTTTTGCTCTCTCTGCCCCCTCTTTTGTTCTCTCCCCCCTCTTTGGCTCTCTCCCCCCCTCTTTTGCTCTCTCTCCCCCCTCTTTGGCTCTCTCTCCCCCCTCTTTGACTCTCTCCCCTCTTTTGCTCTCTCTCCTCTTTGGCTCTCTTTCCTCTTTTGCTCTTTCCTCTTTGGCTCACTTTCCTCTTTTGCTCTCTCTCTTCCCCTTCTTTGGCTCTCTCTCCCCCGCTTTGGCTCTCTCCCCCCTCTATTTGGCTCTCTCCCCCCCTCTCTTGCTCCCTCTCTGGCACTGTCTTAAACCCTTTGCCTCTCTGGCCATGCCCCCATCGAGACACCCCGCCCAGCCACGCCCCCTCATTGTGTCCAGCCACGCCCCTTGCCGTGCCCGGTCACGCCCCCATCGCGACGCTCCCATCAGCCATGCCCCCTGACACTCCGTTTCAGCCTTGCTCTGTGCTGAGTGTCAGGATCCAAACGGCCAGGTATGTTTGTCATGTGCAGTCTCTACTGCACATGACTGCATCTGACAAACATACTTGGCCATTTATTATATAGGATTTATTTAGATGTATTTAAATTATATTTAAGTTAGGGGGTGTTAGGGTTAGACTTAGGTTTAGGGGTTAATAAATTTATTATAGTGGCAGCGACGTTGGCAGCGGCAGATTAGGGGTTAATAAATTTAATATAGCTGCGGCAACGTGGGGAGGGCAGAGTAGGGGTTAATAAATAAAATGTAGGGTTTGGCGATGTTGGGGGCATCAGATTAGGGATTCATAAGTATAATGTAGGTGGCGGTGTCCGGAGCAGCAGATTAGGGGTTAATAATATAATGTAGGTGTCGGCGATGTCGAGGGCGGCAGATTAGGGGTTAATAAGTGTAAGATTAGGGGTGTTTAGACTCGGGGTTCATGTTAGGGTGTTAGGTGTAGACATAAATTTGATTTCCCCATAGGAAACAATGGGGTTACGTTAGGAGCTGAGCTTTTTTGCAGGTTATTTTTCAGCCAGCTCAGCCCCATTGTTTCCTATGGGGAAATCGTGCACAAGCACGTTCAGCCAGCTCACCGATGACTTAAGCAACGCTGGTATTGAGGTGAGATGTGGAGCTAAATTTTGCTCAACGCTCACTTTTCTGAGGCTAACGCCGGCTTGCAGAGAACTCATAATACCAGCGATGACTTAAAGGGGCATGAAACCCAAAATTTATATTTTATGATTTAGAAAGAGCATGCAATTTTAAGCAACTTTCTATTTTACTTCTATTATCTAATTTGCTTTATTCTCTTGATATACTGTGCTGAAAAGCATATCTAGATATGTTCAGTAGCTGCTGATTGGTTGCTGCACATAGATGCCTCGTATGATTGGCTCTCCCATGTGCATTGCTATTTCTTCAACAAGGATAGCTAAATAATGAAACAAACTAGATAATAGAAGTAAATTGGAATGTTGTTTAAAATTGTATTCTCTACTTGAATCATGAAAGAAAAATTTGGGGTTTACTGTCCCTTTAAGTGAGCGGTGAAAAAAAAAAGGCTTGTTAGCACCGCACACCGTTACCGACAAAAACTTGTAATCTAGCCGTTAGTATCTTATCTTTATTTTTGTTTGTGTATATATAATGGTGTAAATGAGCGTAGGGGGGACCAATCTGTTAAACCTGTCATATCTCTTGCCTGTAATTCCTCTTGTGAAAGTATCTTCCCTCCTTCCATAACCTCTATTATCCTATACTTATTAGCCATATTGTCGCCTTTGGATTGACCCATTATAAAATTGCTATTTTTCACTTAAGAGATCAAGGGGATGGTATAGAGGAGAAATTAGTTTTTTTTTCAATATTTGATCCCAAGTATTAAATGGCTTTTTTAACATGCTGAAATTATAGATTTTTGTAGATCTCTCTTTTTTGCTTATCCAGCATTGACTGCCTATAGATATTTTGGAGATGAGTTTGCTTTCCAGTTGAACCCAACTTTTTGCATCTTTTTTAAGGTGTCAATCTAAGATCCTTTGAATCATTGTGGCTTGTCTATATTTCACTAAATTAGGTAGGCTTAAGCCTCCTAAATTCTTTTTCCTATAAAGGGTATCTTTATAAATTCTTGGATGAATTGTACCCCAAATGTAATTATTAATTGCCTTTTGTAACTCTTCCAAATAAGTATTTGGTATAGGTATGGGGGGTGTTTGGAGTAGATATAAGAATCTAGGGAGAATATTCATTGGTATTCAATTAATACTTCCAAACCATGAGATCTTTTATTAAACCACGATATTAATGAATTAATAAACATTTTTATTTATTAAAAACATAATGAAAAATTCTAATCAAAACTGAAATACACTTATTGACATAGACTGAATGCATCACTGCAAGAAAATGCTGAGGTTCAGAGACTTGTACCCGTCCATAGTCAGACCAGTCAGTGCGGAGATCAGCTCCATTTAAATCAATGGAACCGCTTCTCTAATGCAGATGTTAAGTAGTTGCATAGAACCATTTCCACTGTCAAGGATACCAGCAATTTTTTTTAAAAACAAAAACATTATTAAATAAACAAAGAAAAAAGAAAAAGAAGTAGCGTTTATGAAACAGTCCACTCTAACAAATGCAAAAGAGAAAATAAGTTCCAGAAACCAGTCAGATTTTTAAATCCTACATGCTGAGTCACATTTTCTATGACAAATCCCAACCACACCTCAGTATTGGTATGGGTCACCCCAGAACACCTGCCGTCAACTAATTTTTTTGTCTGTTGGATACAAATATCATTGTATCTAGTGAGACTACTTTAAAGGGATAGTAAACACCACAAATTTTATTGTTTAAAAAGATAGATAATCCCTTTATTTGCCAGGTCCAGTATGACTACTTTAATATAACTACTTTAAAAGCAGAAATGTGAATATTTAACACTTACATACATTTACAGATCACATTTTGCAAATGTGTTTCCAAAGTGTTGCTGTTTTATTCTTTATTCTTCTCCCACGTTTCTAGAGTTTCACACTAGTTATTCTAGATATCATGCATTCGGCCATTTAACACAACTACAGTATATAAATTAATGGCAAGATTGCCCACTGGTGATTGGCTAAAAACATAGATGAAAGGAGCCTCAATTAATTTTGAACATTAATTTGCATGAATGAGACCATTCCTCATCATAATGAGCGTCTAAAAATCCAGCTTGTTGTGCATTTTAAAACTAGAATGTCTCTTTCAAGTCAGGATTGGCCTTCACACGTTATTAACATATTTTTTTTATACCATATAAAAAAAATTAAAAATGCAGATGTACTTTTTGTATCTATAGTTACAATAATTGACTGATAGGCTCTGATGTAATTTTTGCAATTACCATGAATATGACATAATTTCTTTATAAAACTCTGCATGTTAAACAGATTATTTTTATACTATTTTTAAACTATATAATGCATCAGTCCAGCAACAGACTCCCTTTGTTTGTGCTTTATATTACTTGTTGTGCCATCTGGAAAAAAATTATAATAAAGAAAGAAAATATGTTTAGCTACGGCTAGAACTAAAGGCCACACAAAGTTATAGGAAAAGATAAAAACAGTACCTGTCAAGTTGCTGCTTGTATATATTAAAGTGATACATCAATATCATTCAATAGATCTGCACATTATTTGCGGCAATGAATTAATCTATTCATGTAGGATATTGCAATTTAAATTATCCTGAACACCCATTGCTGTACACTTATACTGAGTATCTGTTTATCTATCATTTCATTATGTTTAATTACCTTAATCAAAGGCTAGGCTCTTTTTCCAGTGTGAGAGAGATAACATGATAGGGTTTATGCAATGACAAATCCTTCAAATTCATCTGCAAATCATCATTTGAAAGGAAAAATAACAGTTCCGTTTTCAATATCCTCTGACTGTCTGACATGACTGAGGAAGATGCAATTATTAGGCAGATTACATTGGTAATCAATGTTTTTCATGTTTTTGCAGTAGTAATATGAAATTGGCGCTGACACAGCAATTATTATACATCATGTCTTTCCTATTTCTGTATCTAAATATAGTCACATTTCAAATAAAGAAGTATGGCTGCATGGATTTTAGATGTTTATAAAGGTAATGTCTGCTGCCTAAATTTCTGGACCAATTTGCTTGAAAATTGGCAGTGCTTCCTGTGTCTTTTGTAGAAAACCAAATCAATTTTTTTTAGATCCATTACATAATGTAAAGTGCTGCAGGTTATGGCTGTTTTTACAATCAAATGCATCTTAGAGGAAAATGTGACACTGCATTTTAAAGGGCAGGTTCACCAGTTTAAACCATTAGAGTCCCCTTACCACTAGTAATGAGGAAATGTTACTGTTTCATTGTATATGATGTGATCAAACACAGCATGATAACAACACACATAAGTATTACACATAAGGATAATAGGAATTAAGTTCCTCCTCAATCCACTACTTGAGTTGAGAACAAGGAAAAAAACTTATTTGATGAATAACAACATATAGTATCTCCTTTCACACATGGGAATATATCTAAGGAATGACACAGTGCAATCCTCCACATTTTCCAGTTTAAAATGATGAAGAGTTCACAGTTGCTGTGCATAAAACATGAATATAAGAAAGTATGAATAAGTAGCAGCCTCATGCCGTCCAAGGACAGTTTAGCTTAAAACTATTGAATTCAATTCTATTGAAAGGTGAGGTCTAATACTCAGATGGTAACAACTCTTTCTCTAGCTTCAACTGTTAAATAAAAATAAAAAGAAGAGCTCCCATCACAATCTTTTCCTCTCTCTTTGCCCGAAGAACCATTTAAATGCTAGAACACTGGTGCCATATGTCTTTCTTTGCCAAGACCATCTCTGGTTGTATAGACATAGGAAACCATAGGGTAGCAGAAGCCACTGGTGTGGTAATGACTGGCGAAACTTTACCTTTTGAAGTTTGTTTCAAATCAGGAGTTTAAAGATAGCATAAGTAAATTATAAAAATAAAAAAAAGAAAACTAGCTAGTGTCCATTAAAAAAGCAATGAACTGTACATTCAATGACCCAGACATTATAGATATAGTGAAAGAAAAAATGGTGTTTAGAAATGAGCTGCTTATTTATGAGACAGAAACAACAGCAGATGGATCCCTGCAGTAGGAAGCAATGTAAACCTATATTGTTCTCAAACAATCCAAGTTGCCCCAATTGCCCCATAAAATGTTGGTTATGCCGATGTGTGTAAAAATCTGAATCTAACATAATAAAATATGTTCTATTTATTCATAAATACATACTTTTATATATATATATATATATATATATATATATGATTTCTTTGCACAAATATATATTAATACCTATATATATATATATATATATACATACATATATATATATATATATATATATATACACACACACATATATATATATATACACACACACACACATATATATATATATATATATATATATACACACACATATATATATATATATATATATACACACACACACACACACACACACACATATATATATATATATATATATATATATATACACACACACACACACATATATATATATATATATATATAATTATATATAGGTATAGATATATACAGATATATGGGAATATATATTTAAAAATACATGGGATGTCAAGTATTTACAGTAAATACACAGTATAACACTTTATTAAAAATGAATATTGCATAAACTTGTTTGTACATGTTTTCATCTACTTAACTGCAAAGGGCTCCAATGCACTTATATACAGTATGTTTATATATGTGTACATATGTATTTATGTGTTTATATGTGTATATATGTCTGTAAATACATATGTACACACAAATACATATGTACACAAATACATACATATATTTAGACATGTTGCTTTTTATTCACCCGAGACCTCATATATTTGAGCCCTTATAACATTTTTGTGCAATATTTTTTTTAAATAATTTTTATTGGGGGCGTGTCTGTACAGCGATCCTGAGAGGTCGCATTCCCTTAGAGCTCCAGCCAATTATTCAATATTCCGCCAATATTGGATGCCTCTTACAGTGAAATTTCATTATATTCGACCTGTATCATAAAGATACACAGAAGCACTTTTCCCATCCATTTACTTGCTGTATTCCTGACGCTGGGGTAATAAAATCGGAAGATTAAGGCCTGGAGTGGCGGCTCACAACAGGCGGCGTTACCCCCTCGGGAAACCGAGGTAATTTGCCTGAGCCAAACATTAGTGCAATAATACTACAATATCATACAATCTTGCAGAACTTTAGAACAACAGTAGAGGGGAAAAATTATTGAGCAAAGGGGGATAGACGCAATCTACAAACACGCCACTGCATGTCAAAGATGGCGACTGGACAAGCAGAAGGCCCTCTAATGCGCATAGACCGTTACTTGGAACGGCTTGAGGATCTTTTATTGAATCTCCTCAACAAAGCACCCTGGGATTACTTGGTGAAGAGGGCGGTCATCGAGGACCCTGTTGTGGTCTCTAAAGGTGGAGGGGAGGCGGTCATGAGCGCTCCCGCCGAGCCTCTCTGCCAGAAAGATTTGCCGCAGGGAACAATCCCTTTAGCTGAGCAGAAGCATTCACACTGCGAGGAGACATCACAGAGGAGCAAAGACACTCTTATGGCAACTACTTCCCAGGATAAAGAGCACATCTCATCGATTCAGCAGAACACTCATGAAAATATGAGACTGCACGCACTTGTAATGGCCACATATGTGGCTACATCTTTGCTAGTGCAGTCCCGTGCAGATATGGGAATTCTACTGACAGTTAAGACTTCCACAGGTACTGTGCCCTTGTGGGGGCTTGGGGGGGACTCCCGCTCCAGAGCACACATCAGCACAACATATATTATGCGTGTCGGTACACCCTTGGCCGGTCCCTATATGCTGTATTCAAGCCCATCTATATATGCTGAGGGCCGAGCCTATGATAAACATCTGGGAGTTAAAGCAAGCCTTGCCTCTGAGTCCAGATATACAGCAGCTTGCTCAATTCCCTGCCAATGCACTATTGAGTCTACTCTGCACATTCATGAAAGGAAGCCCTCGATCTTCACGCAGCCCTACTCAAAATCTGCTGTTCTTTTTCCTATAATAGGAGAGGGCTAACTCACAGCTTTTCTTTTTATTAAGTAATGAAATACCCTGTTGGTTTGTAGAAGTTCCATTCTGGCTATTCCTGTTTTTGGCAGTTTAGTGTGTATTACATTGTTTTCTTATGTTCACAGGCCCATTCCAGCAATCTTAGCAGATAATATTAGTTAAGCTAATAATTGCATGACATTTGTTTGTATACCACTACATACAGTATTATTAAATTGTAAGGGAACCCCATTGCTCAAAATTAATCCTTAGGTTACCCTTAAAAGTGTCACAGCTGGTTACCTGGTGTATGAAAAAATTGCCGCCAAATGCTTACTGGTATGAAACCCACACAAATCAAACCTATACTAAAATGCCACAAAGAAGTAGGCTTTATAATGTGTGGGAAATTATAATAGATAGGTGTATGTGCCTTATATATTACAATGACTACTGGAACTCTGTATACTTGTTGGGAGTCGCAGTTGTGGCCCGCGGCCAGGGCCATGATAGTGAATTGTGTTTTAACAGTTAAACCAGGAGTCAATATCTGTCCCAAATTTTAGACTATAGGGTTTCAGACCATAAGAATATTATGATGTAGATTATACAAGCTCAAAGTACCAATAGTAAGATACTGTGCCATAACCAGATTACCCCTGTAGAATACAATAGAGTAACGTATTTTTATTTATTTTTATTTTTTTCTCTCCTCAATGTATTATCCGTGCTAGCTATAAGATGTCTGTGTTATTGCTTTTTAAATAACTTTGTTCCTTGCACTATTATCATGTCTGGCTCGGGCAGGTGCATCTTGATAACTAGAATGTTTAGCAACTTTAGCAATAATATCTGTTTAGATGCACATTTTCTTTAATTGTTTGTTTTCTTTTTCATGTTTAAAATACAACCCCCTTGGACTTGGACTTATATAGCTACATAGGTCCAAAAGTGGCCTCATATATGGTTAGAAGGGGAAGAAAAAATGAAAAATGAGGACTTTCAACATCTATTTCAGATCAGATATGTACTGAATGTTCAACTTACTTTATCATGTTGTGTTATATATGCTTTGTGTCCTCAATAAAAATATTTAAAATAAAAAATAAAAATTTTTTTATTAGATAGTGTTATTATGAGTGTAACTGTACTTTTATATGTATTTTGATGTGTTTTTTGACACTTTTTTGTTTGACAAAACAGTTAACCAGAGCTCTAAGGATGCGATATCCCAAGCGATTGCAATTACTTATAACTTGTAATAAGTGAAAAACCTGATGCGCGCAAACAACAGCAATATACCAGTTTTTGCTAGTAACTGTTAGTGCTCCACTCATAATCTGGCCCTTAGTGTCCCTTTAAACAGGTTATTAACTGTATGTAAATCTTCTTCTTTCACTTTTTTACTGTATACAAATCACTAGCTTTTTCTATTATGCAAATTTAAAATTGGAGGAGAAGAAAACCAGGCTAAGTTTCCCTCATCACCCTTAGGCAGACTTCCCCAGGGTCATTATACAAATACAAAGAGAAAGGGAAGCACTCAACCAGGAATGAACAACAGTTACCACCTAGGAACAGGTCATTAGATTATAACTCTGGGAAAAGTTCCTCTCAGGGTGATGGGGAACCCAGACGTGAACTTCTTGCCCAATGTGCTTACTGGGATATGGCTGCACTTCACTACTGACAAGCCCAAAGGAGGTTGCAATGATTATCTGAGGTTGCCCTTTTTTTGTTCAAAGGAGAATTGCCTGGTGTTTAGGGGCAGGGCTGACCTTGTTAGGCAGGATTAGACTGATATACTTCAGGAAAGTTCTCCTCTATAAAAAGCACAATTGGTCTAAAATAAGCTACTCCCAGGTGGTAACCGGGTCATAGAACAAACCACTGAGCTGTTGTTAGTTCCTGGCAGATGGCTTCTCTTTCTGTTTGTATTATGAACCTGGGTAAAGTGTCCCTAATGATGACGGGGGGGAAACCAGACCTTAACTCCTTGCCCAATGTGCTTAGAAGGATATGGCTGCCCCTCACTGACCAGGCACAAAGGAAGCTGAAACAATCATCTGGGGTTGCCTCTAGGGTTTGCATCTGTGAAAAGCACAATTGGGATAAAAGTAGCTACTCCTAGCTGGTAACCGGGCCATAGAACAAGCAACTGAGCTGTCGTTCATTTCTGGCAGATTGCTTCTCTTTCTGTATGTATTTGTCCAGTGCTCCCTATAGTAAACCAATGTATCTATATTAAGCTGTATACATATAGTAACAGTTTGGAACCACAAAAGGTAAAAGTGAAGGTCCATTTTGATGAATTAGTGCCCGGTTTTTAATAAACCTATTAAAAACAAGGGCACTTTAATTAATCAAAATTGACATTTCACTGTTTACTTCAAAAACTTACCTTTTAATCCTTGCAGCAGCTCCAGCGATTACCCCGGCTGTCGGAAGCCTCTGCAGAAGTCAGAAATTATGAATCAGGCTTCGACCAATCACAGCTTCCCCCTCCGGGGGAATCTTGGCCTGATGTGATTGGAGGAAGCCGGATTCATCATTTTGGACCCGAGAAGACTGCTTGTGACGGGCAGAGGAAGTGCTGGAGCGGCTGCCAGGATTAAAAGGTAAGTTTTTGAAGAAAACAGTGAAATGTCAATTTTGATGAATTAAAGTGCCCTTGTTTTTAATAGGTTTATTAAAAACCGGGCATTAATTAATCAAAATGGACCATCACTTTAATAGCATTTAAGGGTGTTAGTGTTTCTATGACAATACTTACTCAGTCACTAAATGGTAAAATGTGCCACTGAAATATATTTGTGTTTTTATGTGTCTTGGAAAATTACAAAAGCCTATGCCAGCACTGTTTTTTTGGTTAGAAGCTATCATATGCTTCTAACCAAGGTTAGGGGCCCAGATGGGAAGAAACCTCAATGCTGTTCCCGGGCCTATGACCATGTGGCCAAATGCTATAACTAACTCTTCCTTTTATTCTTATATCTTATGCACATGCAAGTGAGTGCTGGACTTTCTATGTCTTCTGTTTATATATTTATATATTTTTTAGGTATTTTTTTATTCTATGAGCTTTGCACCCAAGCTTGTCTAGTGATAATTGTCTGAGTCACTGAAGGTAAACACATCTGTCTGTAAGTTTTGCTAGTGACATATGTACCCATATGTTTGAGAGTGCAGTCCATTTCCATGTTTTGTATGTGTTTAGGAACATTACAAAATCCTGCGTGATCTTTGCTCGTTTCTCAGTTTGTTTGGTTGATAGCTAGCATATGTGGCTTTAGGTTAGTTGCCCAGGCAATAAGAGACCTTGATACGGTCCTGGGCCTATCAACATTTGGCCGAATGCTGTAACTAACTCACCCATTTATGCTTAAACTAGCTGTGTACGTGCAAGTATAAGGCACTTTCTATGAGTTGTATGTACATTTACATATTGTTTTTTCTAACCATTGCAGCATTTCATATAGGGCTTAAAAATGTATGTAATAAAAAAACTTTTCGCCATCTTTGAACTGCTGTGAAAAAAGTATGATGGCAAAAACATTTGACCAGCAAGTAATTAACAACATAATTGGTATGCAGCTGCAATATATATATATATATATATATATATATATATATATATATATATATATATATATTTATAAACAGCTGCTGCTATTGATATCAAGCTGATGGTATGTGGCTATTGGTGTTTTAGATACTAATAAATGAGGACAGACTGAGATCTAGACCAGGGTCGGTGTATAGTGAAACAACTCCCAGTTTTAATTCAGATAAATGAATATTTAAAACAAGTGAGGCATTTTATAACTGATTTGCGTATCTTTACCCAGAGTCCTCTGCTCCAGTGGAAAACACTGGTAGTTTAGGTTTTCTTTGGGGGGTTGTTCAGATAGGCTGTTTAGTCTGTCCCTGTACACACAAAGTAGAAGGTTTTTTTCTTGTTTTATTATCCTCCGTAATCTAAACTGAGGCTTCGATGGATTTATGCAAATCTGGTTGCTAATGAAAATAGTACAACCACTGGAATATGAATGAATGTTTTGGAGGTTTGTGTCATTGATCAAAGGTTTGTACTCTGTGAACCTTTGCCTCTTTTAACCTTATCTACTGTGCTATTATGTCATTACAGTGTGGAGGGAGGTTCAACTCAGAAGTAATGAATAACAGTGACATTATGTGCCAGGGCTCTGACATAAACATAAATACAACAGCTGAAATTCTAAACAGGAAAGATACAGTAACTTTATTGTTAGTCAGGTAAATGTCCTTCTCTATAAAATTGCATCTGCAAACCAGCATAGCAATATAAAACATAACTTGTTATATGTTTCTTCAGTGATTGTCACACATACTAATACCTAGGCGCCTATTTATTATGTGTCATGTCCGACAGACATCGCTGAATGCGGAGAGCAATACGCTCTCAGCATTCAGCATTGCACCAGCAGCTCTTGTGAACTGCTAGTGCAACGCCGCCCCCTGCAGATTTGCGGCCAATCTTAGCAGGGGAGTGTCATTCATCCCGATCGTATTCGATCAGGTTGAATTGCGGTGATGTCTGTCCGCCTCCTCAGAGCAGGCGAACAGGTTATGGATCAGCGGTCTTTAGAAGGCCCGCCAGAAACATGGGCCCTCAAGCTCCATACGGAACTTGATAAATGGGCCCTGTGATGAGAGCAGGATGTGATGTCACTAGTATGTGGGTGGGGCTTAGGTCCGGTGTCTGTGTCGCAGTTAGTTTAGTACAATCAACCTGACTAGATGTGTATTGTTATGCTCTGCAATAAAATAGAGTTGTACCATCATTGCTGTGTCCTGCATATGTCCTGCATCTCATGACATGGTGTCAGAAGTTCTGGACTGCGCTTCTGTTCCTGATCGATTGCAATGTCAAAGTTTACCCCACCTGAGCCTTTTGACTTTTCTCAGCCTGCAGCTTGGCCCACATGGCGTCAGCGGTTTCAGCGCTTCAGGATTGCATCCAAACTGAACAAGGAGAGTGGTGAAGTACAAGTTAATTCTCTTTTATACTCCATGGGGAAAGATGTAGAGCCAGTGTTCAATGCTTTTACTTTCCAAGAAGGGGAAGAAGTTAACTTTGATATAGTTATGGATAAACTCAGTGCCCACTTTGTGCCCAAAAGAAATGTGATTCATGAGAGAGCTTGTTTTCACAAACGTAATCAGCGTGTGGGAGAATCTGTGGAGCCTGTATGAACTAGCTGAATTCTGTGAGTTTGGTGTTGCTAAAGAAGAGCAAATCAGAGACAGAATAGTTATTGGAATTGCAGATGCTGAAGTCTCCCTGAAGCTGCAGTTAGAGCCTGATTTAACGTTAGACGGGGCTATTAGGATGGCCCGCCAGAGTGAACTGGTGAAAAAGCAAAGTGCTGATCTGAGGTCTGAGAGTATTGTGGATGAAGTGCAACAGTCTAGGAAAATTACAAGTGAAAGGCACAGTGTGAGCGGTAGATCTAAAGTACTGGAAAGGCCTAGAAGTGGATGGGCGCAACATGGCCGATGCACACGGTGCTACCGGGCTCATGATCAGAGTGCTATATGACCGGCCAGAGATAAAAGATGCAGAAAATGTAACAGAATAGGCCATTTTGAAGTGGTGTGTAAAACTGAATACATTAAGGAGATGCAGGTGGACAGTGACCAGGAGGGTCAGGAAGTGTCTTTTGTGGGGTCTGTTGTGGAACGGACAAGCTCAGAGGAAGATTGGAAAGTTACTTTTACTGTAATGGGAGCCAAAGTTGATTTTAAGATTGACACAGGAGCAGATATCACTGTAATGTCTTTTGCTGAATTTATGAAACTGCCTCGACAGCCCCAGCTGGCGAAGGTTACTACAAATGTCCATAGTCCTGGTGGCCGCATTGATTGTGTGGGGAAATTTCTTGCCAGCTGTGAGTACAAACAGAGGAAGTTCACCATGTGGGTGCATGTGATCCGAGGTCAGTGTGTTAACAGTTTATTGAGCAGAAAAGCAGCATGTGACTTGGGCCTCGTGGCCAGAGTGAATGAGATCTCTGAAGATATGTTTGGCGAGTTGGGCCTACTGAACTGCAAACCTGTCCGTATAGCACTTAAAAGTGACGCAGTCCCATACAGTATTTCTACTCCTCGTAGAATTCCATTCCCGCTCATGCCTCAAGTGGTGAAAGAGCTCATGCGCATGAAGTCTATGGGGGTTATTGAAGAGGTTGTTGAAGCAACTGATTGGTGTGCCCCCATTGTTCCAGTTGCAAAGAAAAACGGAAAGGTGCGCATCTGTGTGGACCTGAAAAGGTTGAATAAGGCAGTGAAGAGGGAGAGATTTGTGCTGCCGACATTGGAAGATATAGCCCCGAAGTTGGCTGGTGCGAAGTTCTTTTCCACATTAGACGCTTCTAGCAGCTTTTGGCAGATCCCCCTGGATCCAAAGTGCCGCAAACTGACTACCTTTATCACACCGGTAGGTCGGTTCTGCTTCTGCAGACTCCCCTTTGGGATATCCTCCGCTCCTGAAATCTTTCAAAGGGAAATGAGTTCTCTCCTGAGTGGCTACGTGGGCACAGCGGTCATCATGGACGACATTCTAGTGTATGGGTCTACAGTGGAGGAGCATGATCAGCGTTTGAGTTGTGTGCTGCAGGCTATCAAAGAGTCTGGGCTGAAGCTGAATAAAGGAAAATATCATTTTAGGAAAACTGAATTATGCTACTTTGGGCATATCATCAACGGGGATGGCATCAAGCCGGACCCCGAGAAAATTCGGGCTATTGAATCGATGAAAAGCCCTTCTGATGTACATGAGCTGAGACAGATATTGGGCCTTGTAAATTACGTGGGCAAGTTTCTTCCAGATTTATCTACAGTTTTACACCCTATCACAGAGTTGCTTAAGAAAGATGTTGCCTGGGTCTGGGGACCCTCACAGGAAAAAGCGTTCCTGCATGCCAAGTCACTGCTGGGGTCTGCCCCAGTGCTGGGGTTCTACGACCCTTCAAAAAAGACTGTGGTTAGTGCTGATGCAAGCAGTTATGGGTTGGGGGCTGCACTCCTGCAGCTGAATGACAACAAACTACAGCCCATCGCCTACTGTTCCCGCACACTGATGGCTGCGGAGTCAAAATACGCTCAAATTGAGAAAGAGTGCCTGGCTGCAGTTTGGGCCTGTGAGCGCTTTCAGCGTTATCTAGTGGGTTTGGAGAAATTTAGTCTGGAAACTGACCACAAACCGCTAGTCCCTCTAATCAATTCTTATGACATTGACAAAACACCCTTGAGATGCCAGAGACTTTTAATGAGACTGCTCAGGTTCAATGTTCAGGCAGTGCATGTGCCGGGGAAACAACTGGTTGTGGCAGATACACTATCCAGGCTCCCGCTGGCTGCTGCTGAAGAATCCTCCACGGAATCGGATGTGAAAGTGTATGTTGATTCAGTTCTGGCCTCTAAGTCCATTTCTTCAAGGAAACTGGAAGAGATAAAGAAAGAGACATATTTGGACACAGATCTGCAAGAAGTTATAAGGTACATAAAAGATGGCTGGCCCGAGAGCCGGGCAGCCTGGATGTCTTTAAATGCTTACCAGCCAGAGAGGTCGCAGCTCACGGAGATGGAGGGGTTGGTGCTGTTCCAAGACCGCATTGTAATTCCTGTCAGCATGAGGAAGGAGATGTTAAACAGGATTCATGATGGCCACTTAGGCATTACAAAGTGCAGAGAAAGGGCAGCTACAGCTGTGTGGTGGCCTGGGATCAGCTCCGACATTGCAAATCACGTGTCTAAATGTGCCTTTTGCCGGGAACGCCGGCCTACTCAGAGAAGGGAGCCCTTAATGTCTACTCCGCTGCCTGCGGGGCCGTGGCAGAAAATAGCTGCTGATTTGTGTGAACTGCACGGGAAAAAGTTTCTTGTTGTGATCGACTACTATTCCAGGTATTTGGAAATTGCACCCCTGAATGATATCACAAGTCAGGCCGTTATCATTCGCCTGAAGAGCTTGTTCGCCCGCTGGGGCATTCCAATGGAGCTGGTGAGTGATAATGGTATGCAGTTCGCTTCTACAGAGTTCAGTGCTTTCAGCAGGGAATATGATTTTGTACATTCCACGTCAAGTCCACATTATCCGCAGGCCAACGGAATGGCTGAAAGGGCAGTTCAAACAACAAAATTCATTCTAAAGCAATCTGAGCCGTACCTAGCCCTCTTGTCATACAGGGCGACGCCCATTCAAGCCACCGGGTTTAGCCCGGCACAGCTGATGCTAGGACGCCAGATTCGCACCACTTTACCCTCAGTGGGTGTCTTCAAGCCGCCTGGCCCTGTTCCTCGGGACGAAGTCCTTAGGAGGGATGAAGAGGCCAAAAAGGGTTATCGTTTCTTCTACGACAGGAGACATTCTGTCAGGCCTTTACAGGAACTGAAAGCGGGCCAAAGTGTCAGAATTAAACTGGATGATGAGAAGAAATGGAAGACGCCTGCTACGGTAGTGGGCCGCTCTCCAGAACCAAGGTCTTACACAGTCCTTACAGAGGGAGGGACGGTTATACGCCGTAACCGAAGACATCTTCAGCCTGTACCTGAGAGTCTGGAACCGGATACCTCAGTACCACCGCCGGTGGGATCCCCTGTTCTAAGAGAGGTGCCTTCCCCTCAGCAAGATCACAGCGGGGATATATCTTTGCCTCCAGCAGACTCTTGTTCACCATCTTCTGTATCAGAGGACAGTTCATGCAAAGTTACATCAAGCGGAAGAGTGGTGAAACTTCCGGCCCGATACAGGGACTGACTTTAGCTAGAACAGTGACCGTAAGTATGGGCAGAATAATCCCATGGTCACTGTGGACTAGGGTAGTCTACCCCGATGTCCAAGTCAGGATGTAATTTATTTGTTCATGTTTTCTAATCTATCTGTTTTTATAATGTTCAAAAACAAAAATGTTGTTGTATACCCTGTTGGTGTACCTTGTTATTTATTATATGCAAATGTATGCTTTGCCTTTGAAAAAGGGGAAGATGTGATGAGAGCAGGATGTGATGTCACTAGTATGTGGGCGGGGCTTAGGTCCGGTGTCTGTGTCGCAGTTAGTTTAGTACAATCAACCTGACTAGATGTGTATTGTTATGCTCTGCAATAAAATAGAGTTGTACCATCATTGCTGTGTCCTGCATATGTCCTGCATCTCATGACAGGCCCCCTAGTGATTATTACACATTCTAGATGCAGAATCATGATTGTCAGTTAGATTTGGGTCAGTTGGAGGTTTTAGATCTGTATTATATCACATTTTAGAATATATGTAATAGTTAGGAATAGTGGTGCACATACATATAGCTATAATACACAGGAATAGGGAGGAAAGAGAGGTTTTTATATATTATATTTCTATATATACTTATACCTGTATATATAGTCATATAGATATATAGGTATAGATATATAGTTTACATTAAATTATCAACATAGGAATGGAAAATATGCGTAACGCGCTTTGGGTTTTGCGCTTTAGGTCTAATGCAGTGTAGGGTTAGTGCACATGAAGAATTTGTTTATCTTAATTTTGCTTCATTCTTTTGGTATCCTTTCATGAAGGAACAGAAATGCACTACTTGGAGCTAGCTGAACACATTTCTAAGCAGATTACAAGAGGCATATAAGTGCAGCCATCAATCAGAAATTAGCTCCCAGCACCTGAGCCTAACAAGGTATGCTTTTTAACAAAGGATACCAAAACAACGGAAATACAATTAGATAAAAGAAGTAAACTGTCAGATTGTTTAAAACTGCATGTCCTATCTGAATCATGAAAGAAAAAAATTAGATTTTTATGTCCCTTTAACATTGGAACGCAACCATGTTGTTTACTAACAAATTAAAGTCCATTTATGAATATTAGCATCAGGAAACTTGCCTAAAACAAGATATCAACCATGAGCAAAATCTGAAGGGTTTGAGACAGCTTTGTAAGCCCTCCTGACAAGTTGCCTCAGGTTTGTGATGCTGTTGCCAGAGGACTTGGTGTAGCAGGATGAGTACTGGTGTTGTTACAGTTAATACATTAACTGGGAGCAGAATTTTGATTGCTTGCTAGTTGCAGACATGGTTGCCAGTAGTTACTAACTCTGATGTAAAAAGGTACAACAGGACTGAGATTTAGCCCATAGCAAATATGCAGCTATTATATCTAATTATGTAGAATTGAGAGGATTACACAAGAAGACAAGATGTTATAATTCCAGTTGGTACTGTCCATGGTGCTGAACTAACTTGTCTTTTGAAAGATTTGCTACTAGGCAATTTTCAGAGCCGGATTTATCCTTGTGAAAGTGCAACACACTAAGATTTGTGCAAATCTAGATCTTAGTGTGTTCCACTTTCACAAAAATACATTTGGTTCATAAAATTGCAGAATGCACCTTGCAGCCGCCTTCTTCGGCATTAGTTTCCTCCCAAAGTTGACAAATTCACATGCCTATTTCCTAGTACAGTAACTATGATGTTCATGCTACATTTTATATTTATTTTCCTATGATATTCGGTGGCGGCACTATTCTGTATTCGTTTTATTTGAAAACTAAACAAATACTGAATTTTAGCTAAACATTCTCGTTTGTTTCCGTTGAAACTAATATAAATGTTTTAAAGCTACAGGTGAAAAGTTCACCTGTAGCTACAATACTTAGCATAACGTGATCTGGAGAGCACGCTAACCGGATCCTTTTCTTGCCAGAGCTCCAGCCGCGCTAACAGCAGGCTTAACAGTGCACTCTCAGTTCACTTTGCCTCCTGTTATTAGGGCCAGAGATCTGGCAAGGAGAAGATTGGGTTAGCTCGCTCTCCAGAGCACATTAAGGTAAGTATGAACCCCTTAAACAAATTAAAGGAGACAAATGAATACTTGTAATTTTCATCAGTATTTTTTGTTTTCTTTCATTTTCTTTATGCATTCATTTAGATATTCGTTTTATTAAAATGAAAATAAAAAATTGGATTTTTGTCACAAATGTGTATTCATGACAAAACGAGAGCACAATTCTAAAATACACTGTACCAGTATGTCACAGTCAGCCTTGAGATAAGGATATCACACAGAATTAGGGCCAAAGGTGAAATGATCACGTGTTGCTTTAAATACTTTCTCTGAGAATAAACTCAAAAGTTTGATGTAAACATACATTAAGGTAGATTCATAGACGTTTATAAGATTGCTGAGGGGTCTTGTAGTAAAGGCAAATCATGTTTGAAAATCATTGAGCTTAAAGTGATAGTAAATCTAGGAATTTAAAAAACGTATTAATGCAAGATTCATATTTAAATTTGTTAAATTCAATTGCGCTTGAGTGAGAGTCGTGATTAACCCCTTATCGCTTGCGTGCAACTGTTTTCATCTACACTTCGGTCAAGCATATGTTAGAGTTGACTTTTTTAGAGGTTTTTTTTTCTATTTAAATGCCATTGTTCTGTAAGGGTACACAGGTGTTTTTGTCATGCCAGGACCCTTAACAGTGAAAATTATTCTATGCACAGTCAATTGTTATAAAATAGATCCAGCTCCATTTATTATAATGCAGCAAAAATTGTAACTTGTGGCTGTGACAATAGGCTGGTACTAAGCAAGGGCCAAGTCCTACAAAGAAAGTGTGGGAACTCACCAATACTTCCACCCCCTTAAAATTAATATTGCTTTACACATACACACACTTACATATGCACACACATGTATTTATATGAATATAATCTATACACTTTGGTTAATGAAAACAAATTAAAACCAATGAAGGGTTGAATGGTTGCCTTTGGACCTGAGATGACTCCTCTGTCTTAAGGTGCAATAGTCCTATTTCTGCTGAGGGGAGCTAAATAACCCCAGAGCATGTCACACAGAAATGTAAGCACTATGTGTTCCACACAGTTCAGGATGATCACACAGCAGGACTGCTGACAGACTTGCATTTAGTGTATTGTAGGAAGTGTTACTAGAGGATCTTACTATCCCTCTAACCAGACTGTGCTCAATAAAGCGTTTCTGTTCTCTTTCCACCTGCAAAAATAGTACAGGAACTCTGTTCCCATGCATTCCCACTGGACTGATCCCAGGTTCTAAGTAATGCTTCTGCAAGATATACCTTTCACTAACAGTTTTTTTTTACAAATTAGATCAAAGCCTATAAAATGATGATACAAAAGTGATACAATAATAAAACACTGTGTTCTTAATACTGAAATTGGGAAAACAGTACTCCTTGTTGGAATGTTGCTGAGGCTAAATTGTAATGGTCTCCATCCTCATGGTGCAGGTAAAGAAAGAATAGTTCCATAGTATAATACTATTAGCAGAACTGTATAATGACAGAATCTAGCAACATTACTCACACAAGTTATGGCTATGTTAGCTCTAAGGTATACGCTCAAGTAAATAAACCCTCTATATTCAATACATATTGCATAAGCCTATATACTGTAAAATTCATACTTTTCATAATCACATTATTATAATAAATTAGGGAACCCTTGTGGTCTCACAAACATATAAAAATTACATTTGGCTTCCACATAAACTTTAACAGTATGCAAACAATGTTCTAAACTAAAATGTTTTGGGGGTCGCTCCTATATACCCTCACCCCTATGTTTAGATTGCCAACAAGCAGATTTATATTTTTTGCTTCTATATCAGATCACAAGTTTCATGCGTGATCATTCACCTAGTGTATTCCTATGTAATAAATCAAACAAATAAAATCACAGTTAAATACCAGATTATATTTTACTATATGTGTATTCAACCACTTCTACATATTTATACAAATCTATCAACTGAGTTACACAGTAACTCTAACAAATAGATAAAATATATTTATAGGATGCTGAAAAATGTAAATCAAATATGTATTTTAGTTGCTGTTATTTATTGGGTGATTGGGCTGAAAAATCTAAAACTGTGCTGCAAAATATAAGAGCACAGATTTAGTGCAGAAAACACTCTCTGTCTACTTATAGAGGAGGAGTTATATAATGAGCTCTCCACTATAAATCAGTGCAAACGCAAGTCTGTTTTTCTCCCTTCATTCTGCAATACATACTGTATATATGGATCCACATACCATTTCATATTCTGGGAAAATGCACCATCAAACCGATAACTGTTCTAAAAGTGTAGCTCCTGGGAGAAACATTACCGGCTAGATTTAGAGTTTGGCGTTAGCCGTGAAAACCAGCGTTAGAGGCTCCTAACGCTGGTTTTAGGCTACCGCCGGTATTTGGAGTCAATGATTAAAGGGTCTAACGCTCACTTTTCAGGCGCGACTTTTCCATACCGCAGATCCCCTTACGTCAATTGCGTATCCTATCTTTTCAATGGGATCTTTCTAACGCTGGTATTTAGAGTTGTTTCTGAAGTGAGCGTTAGAGCTCTAACGACAAAACTCCAGCCGCCGGAAAAAAGCAGGAGTTAAGAGCTTTCTGGGCTAACGCCGGTTCATAAAGCTCTTAACTACTGTACCCTAAAGTACACTAACACCCATAAACTACCTATGTACCCCTAAACCGAGGTCCCCCCACATCGCCGCCACTCGATTAAAAATTTTTAACCCCTAATCTGCCGACCGCCACCTACGTTATACTTATGTACCCCTAATCTGCTGCCCCTAACACCGCCGACCCCTGTATTACATTTATTAACCCCTAACCTGCCCCCCACAACGTCGCCGCCAGCTACTTACAATAATTAACCCCTAATCTGCCGACCGCAAAGCGCCGCCACCTACGTTATCCTTATGTACCCCTAATCTGCTGCCCCTAACACCGCCGACCCCTATATTATATTTATTAACCCCTAATCTGCCCCCCTCAACGTCGCCGACACCTGCCTACACTTATTAACCCCTAATCTGCCGAGCGGACCTGAGCGCTACTATAATAAAGTTATTAACCCCTAATCCGCCTCACTAACCCTATCATAAATAGTATTAACCCCTAATCTGCCCTCCCTAACATCGCCGACACCTAACTTCAAACATTAACCCCTAATCTGACGACCGGAGCTCATCGCTACTATAATAAATGGATTAACCCCTAAAGCTAAGTCTAACCCTAACACTAACACCCCCCTAACTTAAATATAATTTAAATCTAACGAAATTAATTAACTCTTATTAAATAAATTATTCCTATTTAAAGATAAATACTTACCTGTAAAATAAATCCTAATATAGCTACAATATAAATTATAATTACATTGTAGCTATTTTAGGATTAATATTTATTTTACAGGCAACTTTGTAATTATTTTAACCAGGTACAATAGCTATTAAATAGTTAAGAACTATTTAATAGTTACCTAGTTAAAATAATAACAAATTTACCTGTAAAATAAATCCTAACCTAAGTTATAATTAAACCTAACACTACCCTATCAATAAATTAATTAAATAAACTACCTACAATTACCTACAATTAACCTAACACTACACTATCAATAAATAAATTAAATACAAATGCTACAAATAACTACAATTACATAAACTAACTAAAGTACAAAAAATAAAAAAGAACTAAGTTACAAAAAATAAAAAAATATTTACAAACATAAGAAAAATATTACAACAATTTTAAACTAATTACACCTACTCTATGCCCCCTAATAAAATAACAAAGACCCCCAAAATAAAAAAAATGCCCTACCCTATTCTAAATTAATAGAGTTAAAAGCTCTTTTACCTTACCAGCCCTGAACAGGGCCCTTTGCGGGGCATGCCCCAAGAAAATCAGCTCTTTTGCCTGTAAAAAAAAACATACAATACCCCCCCCCAACATTACAACCCACCACCCACATACCCCTAATCTAACCCAAACCCCCCTTAAATAAACCTAACACTAAGCCCCTGAAGATCTTCCTACCTTGTCTTCACCATCCAGGTATCACCGATCCGTCCTGGCATCCGCTGCTGAAGAGGTCCAGAAGAGGCTCCAAAGTCTTCCTCCTATCCGGCAAGAAGAGGACATCCGGACCGGCAAACATCTTCTCCAAGCGGCATCTTCGATCTTCTTCCATCCGGTGCGGAGCAGGTCCATCTTGAAGCAGCCGACGCGGATCCATCCTCTTCTTCCGGCGTCTCCCGACGAATGACGGTTCCTTTAAGGGACGTCATCCAAGATGGCGTCCCTCGAATTCCGATTGGCTGATAGGATTCTATCAGCCAATCGGAATTAAGGTAGGAATATTCTGATTGGCTGATGGAATCAGCCAATCAGAATCAAGTTCAATCCTATTGGCTGATCCAATCAGCCAATCAGATTGAGCTCGCATTCTATTGGCTGTTCCGATCAGCCAATCGGAATTCGAGGGACGCCATCTTGGATGACGTCATTTAAAGGAACCGTCATTCGTCGTTCAGTCGTCGGCCAGGATGGATGTTCCGCGGTGGAGGTCTTCAGGATGCTGCCGCTTCGCTCCGGATGGATGCCGCTTGGATGAAGACTTCAATCGGATGGAAGAACTCTTCTGCCCCGCTTGGATGAAGACTTCAGCTGGATCATGGACCTCTTCAGCCCCCCGCTTGGGCTTGGATCAGGACATCGGAGGAGCTCTTCTGGACCGATCGGTGAACCTGGTATGGTGAAGACAAGGTAGGAAGATCTTCAGGGGCTTAGTGTTAGGTTTATTTAAGGGGGGTTTGGGTTAGATTAGGGGTATGTGGGTGGTGGGTTGTAATGTTGGGGGGGGGTATTGTATGTTTTTTTTTACAGGCAAAAGAGCTGATTTTCTTGGGGCATGCCCCGCAAAGGGCCCTGTTCAGGGCTGGTAAGGTAAAAGAGCTTTTAAATGTATTAATTTAGAATAGGGTAGGGCATTTTTTTATTTTGGGGGTCTTTGTTATTTTAGTAGGGGGCTTAGAGTAGGTGTAATTAGTTTAAAATTGTTGTAATATTTTTCTTATGTTTGTAAATATTTTTTTATTTTTTGTAACTTAGTTCTTTTTTATTTTTTGTACTTTAGTTAGTTTATGTAATTGTAGTTATTTGTAGAAATTGTATTTAATTTATTTATTGATAGTGTAGTGTTAGGTTAATTGTAGGTAATTGTAGGTATTTTATTTAATTAATTTATTGATAGGGTAGTGTTAGGTTTAATTATAACTTAGGTTAGGACTTATTTTACAGGTAATTTTGTTATTATTTTAACTATTTTAGCTATTAAATAGTTCTTAACTATTTAATAGCTATTGTACCTAGTTAAAATAATTACCAAGTTGCCTGTAAAATAAATATTAATCCTAAAATAGCTACAATGTAATTATAATTTATATTGTAGTTATATTAGGATTTTTTTTTACAGGTAAGTATTTAGCTTTAAATAGGACTAATTTATTTAATAAGAGTTAATTAATTTCGTTAGATTAAAATTATATTTAATTTAGGGGGGTGTTAGGGTTAGACTTAGCTTTAGGGGTTAATACATTTATTAGAATAGCGGTGAGCTCCGGTCGTCAGATTAGGGGTTAATAATTGAAGTTAGGTGTCGGCGATGTTAGGGAGGGCAGATTAGGGGTTAATACTATTTATGATAGGGTTAGTGAGGCGGATTAGGGGTTAATAACTTTATTATAGTTGCGCTCAGGTCCGCTCGGCAGATTAGGGGTTAATAAGTGTAGGCAGGTGTCGGCGACGTTGTGGGGGGCAGGTTAGGGGTTAATAAATATAATATAGGGGTCGGCGGTGTTAGGGGCAGCAGATTAGGGGTACATAAGGATAACGTAGGTAGCGGCGCTTTGCGGTCGGCAGATTAGGGGTTAATTATTGTAGGTAACTGGCGGCGACGTTGTGGGGGGCAGGTTAGGGGTTAATAAATATAATACAGGGGTCGGCGATGTTAGGGCAGCAGATTAGGGGTACATAGGGATAACGTAGGTAGCGGCGGTTTACGGAGTGGAAGATTAGGGGTTAATAATATAATGCAGGGGTCAGCGATAGCGGGGGCGGCAGATTAGGGGTTAATAAGTGTAAGGTTAGGGGTGTTTAGACTCGGGGTACATGTTAGAGTGTTAGGTGCAGACGTAGGAAGTGTTTCCCCATAGGAAACAATGGGGCTGCGTTAGGAGCTGAACGCTGCTTTTTTGCAGGTGTTAGGTTTTTTTTCAGCTCAAACAGCCCCATTGTTTCCTATGGGGGAATCGTGCACGAGCACGTTTTTGAGGCTGGCTGCGTCCGTAAGCAACTCTGGTATCGAGAGTTGCATTTGCGGTAAAAATGCTCTACGCTCCTTTTTTGGAGCCTAACGCAGCATTTTTTGGAACTCTCGATACCAGAGTTAATTTTATGGTGCGGCCAGAAAAAAGCCTGCGGAGCGTTAACAGCCCATCTACCGCCAAACTCCAAATCTAGGCCTACATGACTGCAGGCAAGTAAAAGCCCTTTGTAATAATAGATTTGTATTAGGGTTGCACCGATACCATTTTTTTAAGACCGAGTACAAGTACCAATACTTTATTTCAAATACTCACCGATACCAATTTCTGATACTTTTTTATGTCATGACAGTTTACCTAGTACATTACAGAGTAATGATTTAAGATCACTTTATAATTATGAACTGTATCTCAAAAGACATTTTGAAATAATAAAACAGTTTTATGTGCTTGTTGTCACAAAGTTTACAGAACATGTTTATAAATAAAAATATTACAATAACATGTTAATAATAACAACAATAAATATCAGCTGCAGCAACTAGGGCTGGAAAGCTACAATTTAAAGGGGGGATTACTGGATGCAATTGGGTTGTAGGGTGCCTATATAACTCATCAATCTAACATTTGTACTTAATACAAAGTAATATAATTTAATTCTGAAAATAATATTGAGGAAGGAGTATCCCAGTAATCCCCTTTGAGAAAAATGGGGCATTTGCATTCTACTGACTCAACAGAAAATAGGGCTGGTCTTCATATTTTTCCAGGGCTGCTTTGTATTCCCAGTCCAGCTCTGGCTAAGGATGTTCCTCAGAGTACAGTATGTTTTGAGCATAATTGAGCAAGAGGAGAACTAGCAGTATAACAGGCAATCTAGCAATTAGAATATTTTTTCAAAAGTTAGTGGAAAGTTCTTATTAAGGAACAGAAGACTCTCTGCATGTTCAGCTATAAGTCTGCTTCTGCTAACAATAAGGACGTTTGACGCTAAGCTGAACAGTCTTTCACTTTTCACACTACTGCATGGGTTAGAAAGATATTTTTGGGCCATTAAATCTCAGTTTATTAACTGCCCAGTACTTCAGGGGTTTGTCTCAATGACTGCTCTGATGTACAATAATACAAATAACAGCAATTTGTATTGGCAGAAGAATTTTTAGTTAAGTCTCAACTCCAGCTTAAAATGAAATGGGAACATGCAGTTTGAAAAATGCCACAAGATGGCGTATGGGTAGGAATTGGAGGTATCGGTTTAAGTATCGGTGCATTTGCACGAGTACAAGTACTCATGCAAATACTTGGTATCGCCACCGATACCGATAATAGTATCGGTATCGGTGCAACCCTAATTTGTATAGTAACCTTATAACTCCTTGTTTGCCAATGAGAGTTGTTAGACAGATGCAACCTTTCTTAGCAGCTCATGAGTTAACTATAGCTGTATGTAATAGAATTTCTTGTTCTCTAACCTCTTTCAGATTCATTATTGCTACAGTGGGATCTGTTGCCTTTTAAAAGTCTCAAGATGTCTAAAGTTGAACAGTGTCCAGGCTCAGACATAACCATCTACAATGTGTCCCACACTATTGGGTTATATCATGAAAATGAAACATCTGATGTTTTTCTGGGACTACAACTTGTCTACAACCTCAGGGCTTTGCTCATCCCTCTATATACAGCAGTGGTCATTATTTGGAACTGTTGAAAACTTCCTATTGGTTTATGTTATTGTAAAGATCAAGAAGATGCATAACGTGACCAATTTCCTTATTGGAAATCTGGCCCTGTCTGTCCCCCTAATGTGCTCCACTTGCATACCCCTTACCTTGGCTTATGTCTTTGAACCCAACAGCTGGATCTTTGGCAGAGCTATGTGTTTCTTTGTACTATTCATGCAGCCTGTGACTGTATCTGTGTCAGTTTTTTACTACACTATTGCTTTAGACTGGTACGTAGTCATAGTATATCCTCTCAGGCTCTGGATTTCACTCAAACCTTGTGCCTACATCATGCTCTTCATTTGGATTTTTGCCTGTTGCTTGGCGCTGCCTGCCATTGGCCCCACCTATTATGTGGCATTGAAGAACCAAGGTATGACTATCTGTGAAGAATTCTGGGAAGGACACGAGCAGCAGAGACAGGTGCATGCAATCAGTTTACTCTTGGTGACATATTTTTCTCCACTTCTGGTCATTTTGGTGTCTTACACTAAAATCTCAGTCAAACTAAAGTACAGAGTTATGCCAGGTTGTGTTACTCAGACTCAAGCAGACTGGGACAGAGCCAGGAGAAAGCGAACTTTCTTTCTTCTGGTCACTGTAGGACTAGTTTTTGGGATCTGCTTGTTACCTTTGCATCTGTTTAATATTAGAAGAGACATTAATATTGATATTATAGATAAATATTATTTTAACCTTGTACAGCTGATGTGTCACTGGTTTGCCATGAGCTCTGCCTGTTACAACCAATTTATTTATGCTTGGATTCATGATAGCTTTAAGGAAGAGTTGAAAAAGATGTTAGTATGGCACAGAAAGGTTGCTCCATACGGGCAAAGTGTCACATTAAGTGTAGTTATATAAACAAACAAAGGGTGCACTTTCTTCCATAACCCAATTCTCTGTTTTGCGTAGTATTACTGGCCAGTCTGTATTTTTGTTTTTCTTCTAAAAAGCGTTATTATTTGCACACTTAGGGGCCGAATTATCATTGTCTGGTGGACATGATACGCTGCAGCGTATCATGTCCGCCAGACGTCGCTGAACCCCCTGCAGATTCGCGGCCAATCAGCCGCTACAGGGGGTGTCAATCAGCCCAATCGTATAGGATTGGGCGGATTGATGTCCGCAACCTCAGAGGTGGCGGACCAGTTAAGGAGCAGCGGCCTTAAGACTGCTGCTTCATAACTGCTGTTTCCGGCGAGCCTGAAGGCTCGCACGGAAACAGGGGTATCAGGGGCCGTTCGACTCTTGATAAATCGGCCCCTAAGTATTGTGAGAATATGTTTCATTGCTTTCTAAATATAATTAAAGGGATATTAAACTGAAATATTTTATTTCATGCTTCAGATAGAGCAGGAAATTTTAAGCAACTTTCTAATTTACTCCTATTATCATTGTTTTTATTCTCTTGCTATCTTTATTTGAAAATCATGAATCAAAGCTTAGGAGTCAGCCCATTTTTTTTCAGCACCTGGTTAGCACTTTGATTGGTGGCTAAATGTAGCCACCAAACAGCAAGCGCTACCCAGGGTGCTAAACCAAAAATGGTCCGGCTCCTATGCTTACATTCCTGCTTTTGTCAACTAAATATAGCAAGAGAACGAAGAAAAATTGATTATAGGAGTAAATTAGAAAGTTGCTTAAAATTGCATGCTCTATCTGAATCACAAAAGAAAAAAAATTGGGCTTAGTATCCCTTTAAATATAAATAATGTCCCTTTAATTTGCAATATAGCTGCTGCCAGGAAAAGGTTCAGTGCTACAGTCATGCATCCTATTCAGTGCTACAGTCATATCCTAACCTATTCCTTTAAACACTGTGTTTCAACGGCACCAGACAGAACAACTAACATTAAAGAGAGATTGTATTGTAAAATGTTTTTACATTCAATGTGTTCCCAGAGATTCTTTTTACCTGCTGAAGAATATTAAATTGTTTTACAAAGAGCTTATTTACTTTTTTAAAATAGCTGGTTTTGCCAGTTGAAACCTTCACCTATAATGAAAACACTGCAGTATTCTATTTAGAAAAGCAATGCAAACAAGAGATAATGGCAGAAACCAACCACCCCTGAGGGTGGCAGAGATAGAAAAATGTGTTTGTGCAGTTACTTGGAATACAATGAACTCTTATCAGCTAGCTACTGACCTTTGTATATAGAGAGAGGTAAGAAAATGAGGTACGTCTTTCTTACAGACTTATGGTCTATGGATTCAATTGACAACATCAGTGTTTTCAAATACAAAAATAAACATAAAGGAACAATTTCCCATACATTTAATGCTCTGTAGCAGGTATAACAAGTCATTGGAAACACATAGGGCCAGATTACGAGTGGAGTGCTAATTAACACTCCTGCTTTACCGTTAACTGCGTTAGAATTAAGCTTCGTACATTATGCCGGATTTAACAAGCACCACCCGAAGTTTCAGGACCGCTGCTCCTTAACTTGTCCACCACCTTTTTAGATCAGGATGATTGACCCGCTCTGAACCTGATTTCATGCACTATAAGTTCATTCTCTACTCTTACACCTCTGCCCTTCGCTTAGCTAAGCAAACCTACTTCTCTTCTCTTATATCCACTCACTCCTCAAACCCTAAAAGACTCTTTTTCATTTTCAACTCTCTCCTCCACCCACCTGCACCACCCCCCTCATCTGCATTCAGTGCTCAAGACCTTGCTGACTATTTTCTCAATAAAACACTTGCAATCCGAGGAAACATCCCAACACAAACCTGCAATCTCCCAACTCCGCTCCCAGTCACCCCCTCTGCCACTCTCTGCACCCTCCTCCCAACCACTGAGAATGAAGTGGCTTCCCTTTTGTCTTCAAAACAATATGAAGTAAAGGAGCGCTGTAAGCTAAATAAGATAGTCTGGAGACCTCTATACAATTTGACAAAAGTACATTTATTTAAAACATGATTAAAAATATAATGCAATGGTATATGTTCGGGACGTCTCCCTGGATTAAAATAAACAATGTTGTGTGATATAAAAACAATATATTATTATACGTTTTAGGTGATCTTTCTAAATAATTCCACCTTTCTAATTTTAATTATCCTTATTCCACCTTAATAATTTGGTGCCGCAGTTGTAGTAGCTTTTTTTTCTCAGTATTGCTATTTTTAATCAAACAGTAACAATGTCACTCTTCATAATTCAATAAAATGTAATAATGTAATTCACTTGTCTTTACAAAGTCTTTTGATGTTTTCTATAACTTGTAGACTTGGCTGTAATATGGATAGTTATATTTACGTATAAGGATGGGCTTACCGGGTCTTCTGACACTTCTGTGTCTGATGGAATCAAGGTGTTTCTTACCGGTATATGTTTTCTGTCTTTCCTCTTTGCATAAAGCAAGTTTCTTTGGTATCAAAACCTGGACCACACTCTTTGGTATCGAAACCTGGACCACGCTCCTGCGTGTATGGGTTTCTTTTATGCTGCTGGCTTGAAGCGACTTTTACCCCTGCAGTTTGGGTTCTGTGTTTCCCGGGCAGCCTCCTTAGACAGGTATTTGCGATGCACGCCTCCAGCGCGTGTGTGAGAACTCGGACTTGGATTTACAAACGGCCGTTTGTTTTAAACTTTCTTTCCCTCTGCTTCTTTCAAAGTGGGGTAAGTTTAAGGGGTGTCCAGTTCTTTGTAGTGTAGAGAACGTCTATGCGTTTCGCCAATAGGCTTTATTAAGATGGATTTCCCTTCTGTCTTCCTCACACCTCACTACCTGCCCACTTGACCCTATTCCTTCACATCTAATTCCTCCTCTGTCTACCACCCTCACTCCGGCTCTTACTCACATATTTAACCTATCCCTTTCTACCGGCTCATTCCCTGCCTCCTTCAAACATGCAAAGGTCACCCCCATCCTCAAAAAACCCTCCCTTGACCCTAACTCCCCTGCAAACTACCGCCCCATATCACTGCTCCCACTAGCTTCAAAACTTCTTGAAAAACTAGTTTTCAATCGCCTAACCCACTTCCTGTCCTCCAACTCATTGCTCGACCCCCTGCAATCTGGCTTCCGTCCCCAACACTCAACTGAGACTGCCCTCACCAAGGTTACTAACGATCTCCTTTCTGCTAAAAACAAAGGCTACTACTCTATACTTATCTTACCTGACCTCTCTGCTGCCTTTGACACTGTTGACCATCCCCTTCTCCTACGGTCTCTCAGTTCTCTTGGTTTCTGTGACACTGCCCTCTTCTGGATTCTCTCTTATATCTCTAACAGATCCTTCTCCGTCTCTTTTGCTGGTAACTCCTCCTCTCTATTGCCCCTGTCTGTTGGAGTACCTCAAGGCTCTGTCCTGGGGTCCTCTACTCTTCTCTATTTACACTTCTTCACTGGGTAAACTTATCAACAGCTGTGGCTTCAGCTATCACCTCTATGCTGATGATACCCAGATCTACCTTTCCAACCCTGCACTCTCTCCTTCTGTCAACTCTCACATCAGCGACTGCTTATCTGGCATTTCCTCCTGGATGGCCTCTCACCACCTAAAAATAAATATGTCCAAGACCGAACTACTTCTAATTCCCGCCTCTAGCTCCACTTCAGTCTCTAATTTTTCTATCACTGTTGGCGGCACCACTATCTCCCCATCACCCCAAGTCCGCTGCCTCGGAGTCACGCTTGACTCAAATCTGTCCTTCATTCTCCACATCAAACTGCTCTCTTCATCCTGCCGCAACCACCTACGCAATATCTCCAAAATACGTCCGTTTCTGAGTGCTGAAACTACCAAACAGCTCATCCACTTCCTGGTAATTTCCCGACTTGACTACTGTAACAACTTACTAACTGGGCTCCCTCTCTCCCACCTCTCTCCCCTCCAATCCATCCTAAATGCATCTGCCAGGCTAATCCACCTCTCTCGACGCTCTGTTTCTGCTGCACCTCTTTGCGAGTCCCTTCACTGGCTCCCCATTCACAACAGAGTTAAATTCAAAATTCTCACCCTGACCTACAAAGCCCTCACTAATGCTGCCCCACCCTACCTGTCCTCACTCATCAACAAATATACTCCTGCCCGTCCCCTAAGATCCAACAACGACCTGCTTCTTGCATCCTCTACCATCACCTCCTCTCATTCTAGACTACAGGACTTCTCTCGTGCGGCACCAACCCTCTGGAACGCACTTCCTCGAGATGTCAGACTTGCCCCTTACCTCTCCTCCTTTAAATGTTCCCTAAAGACCTTTCTGTTCAGGGAAGCTTATCACCCAACTTATCAACAAACTAACTTCACTTAACTAACAGTTGCCCTCTATCTCCTCACTAATATCATTCTCACCTCTGCAGTCCCCACCTCCTGTTTCCAATCCTCCTACCCGTCTAGATTGTAAGTTCCCACGGGAATAGGGCCCTCAATTCCCCCTGTATTTGTCTGTAAAATTTTGTGTCTTATCGAATTGTTTCTCCACTGTACTGTTATCCTTGTACCCATGGGCAGCGCTGCGGAATCTGTCGGCGCTTTATAAATGAAGAATAATAATAATAATAATTGAGCGGCGAATGGGCAGGGGGCTGCATTGAACAAGCATTTGACAAGATATGCTTGTGCAATGTTAAATGCCGACAGCGTATGCTACAGCAAATCATGTTCGCCCGGCATTTGATAAATCTACCCCCATGAGTTGAAAGTAAACTGTTTTTGCTCTAGCAGTAACCCAACAACTGCAAAAAAGCCAAACTTAGAATATTGTGCACACGTTCACGTATTTCCCCTTAGAAGTCAATGGAAAAAAACTAACACCTTACTCTCGAGCAAACCCAATCGCAGATTTTCATGTGCGCTAACACAACATGGAAATATGAACATTTCACCTTCCAATGTTCTTCACATAAAAGTATATGTTCTATTTAATACAAAGGATATCAAGAGAACAAAACAAATTAGATTATAAAAGTAAATTGGAATAATTTTTAAAATAACATGCTCTATCTGAAACATGAAACAAAAATTGTGTGTTTCATGTCCATTTACCAGTACAATATTTGTTATGTCTTTATTTCAATACCTTATTTACTTTTTTCATGCGATTTTTAAATTACGCTTTTTGAGAGCCCTATTGTAATGTATGTATCTCCTTCACATACTGAAAGGCATGTAATGCCCTTGTGAGATGCACTGGTATATATTGCCTTTAGAGAATTCCACCAGGGGCTTCATACTGCTGGGGAGATTTAATAGAGAACCTTGCACGCCAGTGAGTTTAGATAATGGGACCCTTAGACATACTTCAGGTACAGAAGAAAAGAAGAAGAAATACCAGTGGCAGTTCCTGAGTATATATTAGAACCTTGTAATCCCCTAATATTAATCATTAATAGCTTGTCAAGAGTTAGAGGTGCTATGTAATACCTTTAAGAAAATTTGAAACAAGAAATGGTGGAGTAAATTCACCGTTAAGGATACATATCCAGCACTCATGGGTTCTCAATATCACTTTTACTTTTTTGTGTGAATATTATACATTTACAATGAAATAGAGAATAACGCCAGTATTACGTAAATCTTATGCAATGAACAGTGTGACATATAAACATACTATAAAGCTTTAATGTCCAAGAGTCTTCTAAATTTGTCTTAGACTCCTCATAACTGGGAAGTTTGTGTAAACATAATAATGGGAATCATACAAGTGTTAAGATGAGGATCCAGCCTTCAAAGAGTCTAAATTAAATACCCTCTGAAGAAACCTTGGCTACAAGTGAAATATTACCTTTCTGAGGTATTGGCTGAAAGACAGAGACTTGACAAAGGGGGGTATACCTCATCATAGTAGATAAGGGTATCAGGTCTATGAGTAGATCGAGTTTAGACAATCTGCTGGATATGGGGAAGAAAGAGTGAGGGAGGGGATGGGGAGGAGACTGGGGATAGGGTTGGGGGGGGGCGGAGAAGAGGAAATAGAGGTGAAAACTGGGCTGACATTTGCTAAAGGAGCTGAGATCTATGACTTTCCAGAGTCTTGGTAGCTAAGCCAGCCAGGTTTCCCAAATGGCCCAATAACTGTCCTCTTTATTTAGGCTTTGGTAAAAACCTCTTTCCATTTTGGCAAAGAAGTTGACTGAGTCAAGGATTGCTGAGAAATCTGGGGGGGGGGGGGGGGTGGTAGCTTGTTTCCAACTCCTGGCTATACAGATCTTTGTTGCTGTGAAAATGAAGATCATTAATCTTAAGAGTGATTTAGGTGTTTTACCAGGTAGAATGGTGAGTAGAGCTATTTCAGGTTTGAAGGGGAGGTGGACCCCCCATATCAGCATAAAGTGGGAATACTTGGTGGTCATGGGTTAGTATGGGGCATGACCACCAGATATGTAGAACTGACACTTTTACTTTTAACGTTTGTTCAAACTGTAGTGTGGTGTGTTGGGTGCAAAAACAGAATTTATGCTTACCTGATAAATTACTTTCTCCAACGGTGTGTCCAGTCCACGGCGTCATCCTTACTTGTGGGATATTCTCTTCCCCAACAGGAAATGGCAAAGAGTCCCAGCAAAGCTGGTCACATGATCCCTCCTAGGCTCCGCCCACCCCAGTCATTCGATCGACGGACAGGAGGAAATATATATAGGAGAAACCATATGATACCGTGGTGACTGTAGTTAGAGAAAATAAATCATCAGACCTGATTAAAAAACCAGGGCGGGCCGTGGACCGGACACACCGTTGGAGAAAGTAATTTATCAGGTAAGCATAAATTCTGTTTTCTCCAACATTGGTGTGTCCGGTCCACGGCGTCATCCTTACTTGTGGGAACCAATACCAAAGCTTTAGGACACGGATGAAGGGAGGGAGCAAATCAGGTCAACTAAACGGAAGGAACCACAGCTTGCAAAACCTTTCTCCCAAAAATAGCCTCCGAAGAAGCAAAAGTATCAAATTTGTAAAATTTGGCAAAAGTGTGCAGTGAAGACCAAGTCGCTGCCTTACATATCTGGTCAACAGAAGCCTCGTTCTTGAAGGCCCATGTGGAAGCCACAGCCCTAGTGGAGTGAGCTGTGATTCTTTCAGGAGGCTGCCGTCCGGCAGTCTCATAAGCCAATCGGATGATGCTTTTAAGCCAAAAGGAAAGAGAGGTAGAAGTCGCTTTTTGACCTCTCCTATTACCAGAATAAACAACAAACAAGGAAGATGTTTGTCTGAAATCTTTAGTAGCCTCTAAATAGAACTTTAGAGCACGGACAACGTCCAAATTGTGTAACAAACGTTCCTTCTTTGAAACTGGATTCGGACACAAAGAAGGTAGAACTATCTCCTGGTTAATATTTTTGTTAGAAACAACTTTAGGAAGAAAACCAGGCTTAGTACGCAAAACCACCTTATCTGCATGGAACACCAGATAAGGAGGAGAACACTGCAGAGCAGATAACTCTGAAACTCTTCTAGCAGAAGAAATTGCAACCAAAAACAAAACTTTCCAAGATAGTAACTTAATATCTATGGAATGTAAGGGTTCAAACGGAACCCCTTGAAGAACTGAAAGAACTAGATTTAGACTCCAGGGAGGAGTCAAAGGTCTGTAAACAGGCTTGATCCTAACCAGAGCCTGAACAAATGCTTGAACATCTGGCACAGCTGCCAGTCTTTTGTGTAGTAAAATAGATAAAGCAGAGATCTGTCCCTTTAGGGAACTTGCAGATAATCCTTTCTCCAAACCTTCTTGAAGAAAGGAGAGAATCTTAGGAATTTTTATCTTATTCCATGGGAATCCTTTGGATTCACACCAACAGATATATTTTTTCCATATTTTATGGTAAATTTTTCTAGTTACAGGTTTTCTGGCCTGAACCAGAGTATCTATCACCGAATCAAGCGTTCAATCTCCAAGCCGTCAGTTGGAGGGAGACCAGATTTGGGTGTTCGAATGGACCTTGAACAAGAAGGTCCTGTCTCAAAGGTAGCTTCCATGGTGGAGCCGATGACATATTCACCAGGTCTGCATACCAAGTCCTGCGTGGCCACGCAGGAGCTATCAATATCACCGAGGCCCTCTCCTGATTGATCCTGGCTACCAGCCTGGGAATGAGAGGAAACGGTGGGAATACGTAAGCTAGGTTGAAAGTCCAAGGTGCTACTAGTGCATCTACTAGAGTCGCCTTGGGATCCCTGGATCTGGACCCGTAGCAAGGAACCTTGAAGTTCTGACGAGACGCCATCAGATCCATGTCTGGAATGCCCCATAATTGAGTTATTTGGGCAAAGATTTCCGGATGGAGTTCCCACTCCCCCGGATGAAATGTCTGACGACTCAGAAAATCCGCTTCCCAATTTTCACTCCTGGGATGTGGATCGCAGACAAGTGGCAGGAGTGATCCTCCGCCCATTGAATTATTTTGGTCACTTCTTTCATCGCTAGGGAACTCTTTGTTCCCCCTTGATGATTGATATAAGCTACAGTCGTCATGTTGTCTGATTGGAACCTTATGAATTTGGCCTTTACTAGTTGAGGCCAAGCTCTGAGAGCATTGAATATCGCTCTCAGTTCCAGAATGTTTATCGGGAGAAAAGACTCTTCCTGAGACCATAGACCCTGAGCTTTCAGGGATTCCCAGACCGCACCCCAGCCCACTAGACTGGCGTCGGTCGTGACAATGACCCACTCTGGCCTGCGGAAGCTCATTCCCTGGGACAGATGGTCCAGGGTCAGCCACCAACGGAGTGAATCTCTGGTCTTTTGATCTACTTGAATCATTGGAGACAAGTCTGTATAATCCCCATTCCACTGTTTGAGCATGCACAGTTGTAATGGTCTTAGATGAATTCGTGCAAAAGGAACTATGTCCATTGTTGCAACCATCAATCCTATTACTTCCATTGCACTGCGCTATGGAAGGACGAGGAACAGAATGAAGCACTTGACAAGAGCTTAGAAGTTTTGATTTTCTGACCTCTGTCAGAAAAATCCTCATTTCTAAGGAATCTATTATTGTTCCCAAGAAGGGAACTCTTGTTGACGGGGACAGAGAACTCTTTTCTTTGTTCACTTTCCATCCGTGAGATGTGAGAAAGGCTAGAACGATGTCCGTATGAGCCTTTGCCTTTGACAGGGACGACGCTTGTATTAGAATGTCGTCCAAGTAAGGTACTACTGCAATGCCCCTTGGTCTTAGAACCGCTAGAAGGGACCCTAGCACCTTTGTGAAAATCCTTGGAGCAGTGGCTAATCCGAATTGAAGAGCCACAAACTGGTAAGTTTGTCCAGAAAAGCGAACCTTAGGAACTGATGATGTTCCTTGTGGATAGGGATATGTAGGTACGCATCCTTTAGATCCACGGTAGTCATAAATTGACTTTCCTGGATGGTGGGTAGAATCGTTCGAATAGTTTCCATTTTGAACGATGGTACCCTGAGAAATTTGTTTAGGATCTTCAAATCCAAAATTGGTCTGAACGTTCCCTCTTTTTTGGGAACTACGAACAGATTGGAATAAAATCCCATTCCTTGTTTCTTTATTGGAACTGGGTGTAATCACTCCCATCTTTAACAGGTCTTCTACACAATGTAAGAATGCCTGTCTCTTTATTTGGTTTGAGGATAAGTGAGACTTGTGGAACCTTCCCCTTGGGGGTAGTTCCTTGAATTCCAGGAGATAACCTTGAGAAACTATTTCTAGCGCCCAAGGATCCTGAACATCTCTTGCCCAAGCCTGAGCAAAGAGAGAGAGTCTGCCCCCCACCAGATCCGGTCCGGATCGGGGGCTACTCCTTCATGCTGTCTTGTTAGCAGTGGCAGGCTTCTTGGCCTGCTTACCTTTGTTCCAGCCTTGCATTGGTTTCCAGGCTGGTTTGGGTTGTGAGGCATTACCCTCTTGCTTAGAGGATGCAGAATTAGAGGCTGGTCCATTTCTGCGAAAGGGACGAAAATTAGGCTTATTTTTAGCCTTAAAAGACCTATCCTTGGAAGGGCGTGGCCCTTTCCCCCAGTGATGTCTGAAATAATCTCTTTCAAATCAGTCCAAATAAAGTTTTACCTTTGAAAGGAATGTTAAGTAATTTTGTCTTGGATGACACATCCGCTGACCAAGACTTTAGCCAAAGCGCTCTGCGCGCCACAATAGCAAACCCTGAATTTTTCGCCGCTAATTTTGTTAATTGCAAAGCGGCATCTAAAATAAAAGAGTTAGCCAATTTAAGTGCGTGAACTCTGTCCATAACCTCCTCATATGGAGTTTCTCTACTGAGCGACTTTTCTAGTTCCTCGAACCAGAACCACGCTGCCGTAGTGACAGGAACAATGCATGAAATTGGTTGTAGAAGGTAGCCTTGCTGTACAAAAATCTTTTTAAGCAAACCTTCCAATTTTTTATCCATAGGATCTTTGAAAGCACAACTATCTTCGATAGGAATAGCAGTGCGTTTGTTTAGAGTAGAAACTGCCCCCATCGACCTTGGGGACTGTCTGCCATAAGTCCTTTCTGGGGGTCGACCATAGGAAATAATTTCTTAAATATAGGGGGAGGAACAAAAGGTATGCCGGGCTTTTCCCACTCTTTATTTACTATGTCCGCCCACCCGCTTGGGTATAGGAAAAGCATTGGGGGACACCGGAACATCTAGGAACCTGTCCATCTTGCATAATTTCTCTGGAATGACCAAATTGTCACAATCATCCAGAGTAGATAACACCTCCTTAAGCAGTGCTCGGAGATGTTCTAATTTAAATTTAAATGTCACAACATCAGGTTCAGCTTGATGAGAAATTTTTCCTGAATCTGAAATTTCTCCCTCAGACAAAACCTCCCTCATGGCCCCTTCAGATTGGTGTGAGGGTATGACAGAACAATTATCATCAGCGTCCTCTTGCTCTTCAGTGTTTAAAACAGAGCAATTGCGCTTTCTCTGATAAGTAGGCATTTTGGATAAAAGATTTGCTATGGAGTTATCCATTACAGCCGTTAATTGTTGCATGGTAATAAGTATTGGCGCACTAGATGTACTAGGGGCCTCCTGCATGGGCAAAACTGGTGTAGACACAGTAGGAGATGATGTAGTATCATGTTTACTCCCCTCATTTGAGGAATCATCTTGGGGCAATATCATTATTTGTGGCAGTACTGTCCTTACTTTGTTTGGACGCTATGGCACAATTATCACATAAATTTAAATGGGGAGACACATTGGCTTTCATACATATAAAACATAGCTTATCTGAAGGTATAGACATGTTAAACAGGCTTAAACTTGTCAACAATGCACAAAAAAAAACGTTTTAAAAATAAAACCGTTACTGTCACTTTAAATTTCAAACAGAAAACACTTTATTACTGAATATGTGAAAAAGTATGAAGGAATTGTTCAAAAATTACCAAATTTTCACCACAGTGTCTTAAAGCCTTAAAAGTATTGCACGCCAAATTTCAGAGCTTTAACCCTTAAAATAACGGAACCTGAGCCGTTTTTCAATTTAACCCCTATACAGTCCCAGATACAGTCTTTGCTAAGACCCAACCAAGCCCTGAGGGGAATACGATACCAAATGACGCCTTCTAAAAGCTTTTCAGAGATTCTTAGATCCACACACATGCATCTGCATGGCCCCCTGACTGAAAAAGGTGTCCAATATAGTGCCTTGCCGTTTTATAAACGTTCCCCAAGATTATAAATGTCAATTTGTTAGCCTAAATTTGAATAATATGCACAAATAAAGCAATCGATTTAGCCCATAAAAATGTCTACCAGTTTTTTAGCCCATAATAAGCCCTATATGCTGTTTGTTTTTGAATAAGAAAATGGCTTACCGGTCCCCTGAGGGGAAATGACAGCCTTCCAGCATTACACAGTCTTGTTAGAAATATGGCTAGGTAGCATACCTTAAGCAGAAAAGTCTGCTAACTGTTTTCCCCCAACTGAAGTTACTTCATCTCAACAGTCCTATGTGGAAACAGCAACCGATTTTAGTTACTGTCTGCTAAAATCATCTTCCTCTTACAAACAGAAATCTTCATCCTTTTCTGTTTCAGGAGTAAATAGTACACTACCAGCACTATTTTAAAATAACAAACACTTGATAGAAGAATAAAAAACTACATTTAAACACCAAAAAACTCTTAACCATCTCCGTGGGAGATGTTGCCTGTGCAACGGCAAAGAGAATGACTGGGGTGGGCGGAGCCTAGGAGGGATCATGTGGACTAGCTTTGCTGGGGACTCTTTGCCATTTCCTGTTGGGGGAAGAGAATATCCCTCAAGTAAGAGATGACCGCGTGGACCGGACACACCAATGTTGGAGAAATTTAACTTTTATTGCTTTAGAAAATTAAAAATTGGGAAAATTTATAAAAAATCCTCTTATGGTTTGAAGATGACAAAATTGCTCTAATTAAAGTCTCCCTTATAATTGTCATAAAAATAACAAAGCCCCAAATGAGGGATAGCGCATAAAAAAGGTTGGATATTAAGTGGATTAGAATCCTTGTTAAATAATATTGGGTTCAGAGATAGGGGCATATTTATCAATTGTGCGAGGCAGACATTATACGAAGAAGCATATCATGTCCGGCCGCACATTCGATAGAATGCCAACAGCATACGCATTTATCATTGCACCAGCAGTGATCTTGTGAACTGCTGGTGCAAAGCCGCCCCCTGCAGATTCGCGGCCAATCGGCCACTAGCAGGGAGGTGTCAATAAACCCCGATCGTATTCGATCGGGTTGATTTCTGTCCGCGGGCCTCAGAGCAGGCAGATAAGTTATGAAGCCAGCGGTCTTTAGACCACTGCTTTATAACTTCTGTTTCTGGCGAACCTGAAGGCTCGCCGGAAACAAGGGGCATCAAGCTCTATACGGAACTTGATAAATATGCCCCATAATATCAGGTTACTCTTAAATAATGGATAACTTAGAAAATTCATGTTTTAACCTTATTATCGAGTTGTGTTACCAATATACAATATCTCTTTAAATCATTTAAATCTACTTGGAGTTCTTGTCAAATGAGCCCAGACACTGGTAAAAGCATAAATTCACATTTATTTATGTTTGGTAAAGAAACTTCAGGTACAGGCTATTGAACCAAGCAATATTCTTGTTTTCTATGTTTAGTGGAATTATTTTCATGGCTAATTTTATAAACTAGCCATTTAGATAATTATCTGCATCAGTTGTCATCTAAATGCTTATCTGCATAACACCTAAATCTATTTATAACAATACAGAAATATGGCAGAAAACCCTTTTTTTTTAAATCACATTGGGCCAGATTACAAGTGCAGCACTAGAGATAATACAGGGTGCACTATTAATATCGCAAGGCCGCGTTCGCATTGCACCTCACTTGTAATACCAGCGCATATTTGCGTGAACTGGTACAGCTAAGTTAAGGGCAAATATCGCTTTTGCGGAAGTGATATTTTTCTGCTCAACTTGTAATCTAGCCCAATGTATGTTAGAATGCTTGGTGCCCCCTTGTTTCTGTTTAAACGTTTTATATTTAGACAGATGATAAAAGCATCATGATTATAGCGATATTTTAAAAAGGGATTCATATTGCATCAAGGTTGGCTGTGAAATGTTATAAAGGGCTGAAAGCAGTGTTTGAATGCAGTCTTGCCTAGAGGCGTTTTACTACACTTCTGTGTGTGTGGGGGGGAGGGCGATGCTTCTGTGACACTGGGTGGAATGTAAAAGCATCATTACCTTCTTAGGAGTCTTTTACAATGTGACCATTTTTTGTGTGCTGGACTGCACAACCCATAGGCAGTTGCATACTTTAAATAAGGATTTGTCCATGCCTGCATGAAAAAATAAAACAACAAGGAGTATATGTACCCATAGGACAGCTGCTTACTTGAATAATGGCATGCCCATGTCAAAATGAAATAGGAAACAAGTTATATGTAAAATAAGTTAAATATTGTATGTGTTTACTGATTAACCAACTTGGTTTTTCCTTTTTCCGGGCCAGGAGTTACTAACTTGGAGCGCGATCCGATATCCGCCGGTAATTTTTGGCGCAAGCGAGGGAACCCGCGCTGCCCGTAATTTCACCTCGCAACTCGAGCTATCCAATATACTGGCGCACGTCAGATGCTAACCTGGCGTAGTAAGAAAAACCGTCGATCAGGCTAAAATGTGCGCAAATACACATTTTAGTCGTCGCAATTACTTACGCCAGTATTTTGTTCACGTATTTTGTTCACGTAAAGTCTCAATAAAGTGTAGTTTTTATGCAAATTAGGATACGAATTGTAAAAGAGAACCCCACCAGTTCTAAAAGATGCGCCACATAATTACCGCCATTCAAAAATCAATACATAAACCCCTACACAGCCGCCATTTTCTTTAGTGTGTTTGGTTAGGTTCTTGAAGCTACAGCACACTACAGTGAGTAAGAGAAAGTGGTTGGGTAGGGAGAGAGAGAGCATTGCATAGATTTAGTTAGGTCGGATTTGGTGGATTTGTTAGACTTGTACATTACTGTCACTTTTTACATATTGCACACATTTTGCATACACACATATACAAAATACACCATTTTTTTTTATACCACCTTACACATTTTATTTATCTTTTACAGTGTGAAAGGCTGAGTGTTTGGTTGTGATTGTGTGTGAATTGAAGTGGGAGTGAGTGTGAGTGTGTGAGTGTGTGTAATGTGAGGATGTCAGGAGAACTAGGGCGGGGGGGGAGGAGGGAAGGGGAGTGTGCAGGGAGAGGGATTATGGTCAGGAAGAGCAGCAGGGTCCCCCATCAGGGAGTCAGTGGAGTGGGGAGAGGGGAGACTTAGAAGGGGGGATGGGAGTGGGGTTGCCCCAAGGCCAGGCACACTCAGTTAGAAGAGGGATAGAGGGTGCACATCGGGATAGAAGGGGGGAGGAAGGGGAGAGAGTTAGGGAGGGAACCCATACCAGGGACATCCCAGGGAGGGAGCCAGGGCGCCCAGGGACGAGGAGCGTATGAGGTGTCCCAACTTCTCCTTTGCTGAAAACCTCGCTCTAGTCCAGGCCCGTCCTTGGAGAACCATACCTGCCCTCTTTGGCCAAGAGAAGGGCAAAGGAGTTGCCCGTAGGCGTAAAGATGCCTGGCTGAAGGTGTGAGGAGGCAGTTAATAGTGTGTCCCAGCAGAGGAGGACTGTGGATGGCCTAAAGAAAAGGGTGGAATGATTGTAAGTGGAGAGTCAAGGAGAAGATGGGGCCAAGAAGCAATGTTCCAGAGGGCGAACAGGAGGTGGGCCTCACCAGGAGGCAGAATATAACGAGTGGCAGAGCTCATTCGTAGGGTCCCTGAGCGTCACAGCAGTCCGTGGACCTCCCAGGGGCTCGTGGACTCAGGGATTGCAAAATCAGCACAGCATGCTGGTGAGTAACATCCCACACACCAGTATTATATGTATTTGAGATATAACATCCTATAATTGTCACACATCATGTAAAACAATGAGGAGCATGGTATTTGGCCTACTAACAAAAACATCTACAATTAGATTTCACATTAAAGGGACATTAAACCAAATCTTTTTATTTCATTATTCAGGATAGAGAATACAGTTTTTAAACAACATCCGCAATTTTACTTCAATTATCTAATTTGCTTCAATATTTTGTTATTCTTTGTTTATTAAATATCAATGCACATGGGGGTGAGGCAATCACACGAGGCATTGATGTGCAGCTACAATCAGCAGCTTCTTAGCCTATCTAGATATGCTTTTCAGCTAAGAATATCAAGGAGAATTAAGCAAATAGGGTAATGGAAGGTAAATTACAAAGTTGTTTAAGAATTGCATCTCTAGCTGAATCATGAAAGAATAAAAATGGGCTTTAATGTCCATTTAATGCTACTTAACACATTGAAATTCATGATATGAGGTGGAATAGTGAAATACTAACATGTCTCGGAGTAACACAGCCCACAAAGCCACATGTAGAGTTTTCAGTAAATGGACACTATAGTCATCACAACCATAGTGTCACTTAAAGAACACATTTCTCCATCACTGACATGTACATAGAACTATTGTATGAAACACATACATCGTATACTTGCATATTAAAAACCCTCATATCACAAATCTCAATGTGCACATGCATGTTATAGAGTTTGACACGAGAATGTGTATAGGCCTTAGCATGTACATTGTATGCCCACAGTGATAATATCTGACTGTACTAATCCCTCTCATCATTTGACTCCTCCACAGAACCTCCAGTCACCTAGGGGGCTAAAACGCCCTATGCATCCACCTCTCACCACCGCCACAGAGAATGCCCTCCACCTCAACCACCAGTCCAGAGAGTCCAGCAAGGAGTATGGCTCCCAGGCATGAGCTTGGTTGGAGTGCCTCTGTTGACGATCCAGATTTCATGCCACCAGCATTGCAAACGACTACCTGGGCAGAATCCCTGAAAGAGGGACTATTCCTTTGGCTTGGAGGGGGAGCCAAGTCAGCCCCGAAGGGTAGATATCTTTACCCCCCCCACCGAATATCAGGCAGTCAGGGATAATACCACCAGGCTGAGTTGGTGCACCACCAGTCGGCAATGGGACTACCAGTCCATCCGGAGATCTCCACCATCTGCTTCCTTGGAAGTAGCTCCAGCATCTGAGGAGGAGCATATAGCTGTCAGCTTTCCTCAGGCAGCACCACCTGTCATCATCCTCAGGCAGCACCAGCTGTGATCCCTCAGGCAGCACCACCTGTCATCTTCCCTCAGGCAGCACCGCTGTGATCCTCTATGGCAGCACAGATGTCATCCCTCAGGCAGCACCAGGCTGTGATCCTGCAAGCAGCACAGCTGTCATTCCTCAGGCAGCACCAGCAGCTGAGGGATGTTCAAGTTGAAACAGCAGCTAGAGGTGAACCTGCAACCTAGAATCCCCTGCTGGTCAAGAGCCTGTCGATCCTCTGTATTCTGAAGTGGGCGACGAATACATTTCCCATCATAGGAAACTCCTAGCAAGCTGTGAGAGAAGACAGAGAGATCAACGAAGGTTTTACAGGAGCCCACACGAGACCTTACTCCAGCGCTCCATTGAGCTGCAACGGGACATGGCAGGCATCTTTAACTGGTATAAGTACAAAACCAATCTCAGATTGATGAGGGTTATATCGGATATGCAGATGCCAGTCTGAACAACAGATGGCGGGAACAAAACCAACTGTTGGGTGTGTTGGTGGAGCATTTTCACACACCAGCAGGGACATTGCCTCCAGCATCTCATCTGTGGCCAGCAGACTCCTGCAGAATCCTCTGAATCCACACAACCCAGGAGAGACAGGAGACCCACTCCAGGCCCCTCCAGCCCCCTTATCTAAGGAAGCCTATAAAAATATAGTAATGATTGTTATATTTCATCCTAAATCTTGTCCTCTGTTATTTACCATATAATTGTCATCCAATCCATGTGAGGAGTGTTTTAGTACACTAATATTTTTGAAAAAATATAATAAGGCCTGTGTGGAAATGGCCAGAAAAGGTAATATCATCATGTTTATGACATATTCATGTTCTCTAAACCACATCACATAGTGTTGTATGAAGGGTACATATAGTGATATATCACTTTTAAGGATGTAAATCAAGGTTTCTCACATCCAATAGAAATTGACCCATGTGCAGGGATAGGCACGAGCCAAGGCTGTGACGGACATTTTCTAAGGTAAAGACTTTTAGTGAAGACACCTTGCCTTCCCTGCACATGGGTATATTATATCTAAATAATAATATTTTTACAGAAGGGAGTGAACATAAGGTCTAAACATCCATTTTCATTTCTCAAAATGATAGTCAATAATTCATAGTGACAAAAACATAGAATTGAACTAATGATATTTTTTTCAGTAATTAGGGTGGTTAAGGAGAATGGAGGTGGGATGTAGTAGTTTCACTTACATGCATTGGAACTCCGCAGTATGTAATTCGATGACCAGCTGCAGCAGGGGCAGCACCATCACCATGGACCTCAGCAGCAACTATAGAATCAGCATGTGTAGACAGGAACAACAGGGGATTGTAGGGCTTCCAGAACCCCTTGTGCCCCCATGATTGACCCCTTGTGCCCCATGATTACCCCTTGTGCCCCATGATTGACCCCTTGTGGCCCCATGATGACCCCTTGTGCCCCATGATGGACCCCTTGTGCCCCATGATTGACCCCTTTTTGCCCCATGATTGCCCCATGTGCCCCATGATTGACCCTTTGTGCCCCATGATTGACCCCCTTGTGCCCCATGATTGACCCCCTTGTGATTGGTTTGACTAACTGCTGAGGGGCAGGGAATAATAAAGTGCTTTGAAGAGGTTAACTATTTTGTGATCAGACTGCTGATATGTATGTTGTTAAGCATGCACTTGTTAGGCCTTCAGAGAGTTACGTTGGTTTCTAAGGTCAGTGCAAGGGTTGCAGCGCCTTCAATTGGTTGGCGAGATGAGAATGGAGTAGATTTTCTGAAATCTGCGCGCGTAAGTCTTACGCCGTATATTGGATACCAAACTGCGCGTGTTTGTATGTCAGTCTATGGGCAAAAAAACTACGGGCGGAGGCAGAAATAAATGCTCGTAACTTCTAAGTTACACCGTATATAGGGATACAAACACGCGCAAATATTGGCGGCGCCGGCTTTTGCGGGCCGACGATTTATATCGGATCGGGCCCGGTAGAGCACAAATAGAAAAGTGGTGCCAGGAATATAATCTTCCTAGAGGGTCTCGAGTGCTTACTAGCATTTGCCCTTCTTGCTTTCTGGAGTCCTATTTATAAGTCACTCTCTTCAGATGTAAATTGCCAGCAGACATCTCTGATTAGGGATCATATGTTATAGCACTGAACAAAAATATAATCAAGCCAAGGTAATTCCTCAGTTGGAGGATGAGGGTGCTTTAAAATACCTTTATACAGCAATAGGCTTGATTACATGCAAAATAACAGAAAATGACAAAAATCAGACTCAGGTTGTTAGGGTACAATTACAGTTGACATTACAGTTGTACATCAGGAGCAGACAAAGAAAATGGTCTGGCACTTAGTACATCACAAAGACATTTCCAAATCACTCAAAAAACTTCTTTTCTTTTTTTTCGTTTGTGAATTATTAGTTGATTTCGACCTAATAATATTGTAAATTATCATACTTGACCCTAGCATGGAATAAAGACAATGGTATTAATGCCTTTTGTTCAAACAATGTCAAGGGATATATACATAGACACATCAGTGCATGCAGAGGGGCCCTTGTGGTTAATGAGCAAATATGTCCAAAATTCACTGTAAATATACGTTTTGTGCATTGTGTTTCTCAAGTTTGATATTAATGCAGTTTGGGTTAGTGCACAGTAAAATGTAGTATTCTATGGCACGGTTATTGTAAATTACATATAAAATATAAAAAAATGATTTGACATACTGTAAAATATATAGATATATTCTATGGATTATTTTGAATATTTTACAGGGGCGAGTGTTAAACAGATATTTTACATTCCTATGTTCTTCACTATTAATCTGTCACTGTTCATGTAAAATACATATCTATCTATCTATCGATCTATCTATCTATCGTATCTATCTATCTATCTATCTATCTATCTATCTATCTATCGTATCTATATATATATATATATATATATAAAAAGAGAAATGTAGAATTCAGACTGTCTGTGCACTCAGTTGAGCTACCCATATCATTTATTTTTGTTGATCACACTATTGTACTCACTGGAGATACATTTATCTCTTTGCACCGCATATATGCACATGTGGGACATCTCCTGGAAGGCGCTGTTAGAAACACAATCTCTTCAAACTACTAGTACCTCATCTCACTCAAGAGGGAAGGGGGATACCCTAACAGCAGCAATCATCAGACTCACTCCCAGTGCTTTTTACCTTCCTCAACCTTTTCAGGTCGCAACTACCTACCAACACAGCCAATAAATATAAATATATATATATACCTGTATAATATATATATATATATACTAGTTACTAAAGCCTGTGTACACGGGCCTTTTTTGCAGTACAGCGGGTCCCACCCCCTTGCTCTCTCCCCCCCACTCTTTTTGGCTCTCTCTTCCCCCCTCTATTTTGCTTTCTCTCCCCCCCTCTCCTTTGCTCTCTCTCTCGCAGCTTTTGCTCTCTCTCTCCCTCTTTTGCTCTCTCTCTCTCCCCTCTTTGTCTCTCTCCCTCCTTTCGTTTTGCTCTCTCTCTCCTCCCCCTCTATTGGTTTCCTATCCTCTCCCCCCCTCGTTTGTTCTCTCCCCCCCCCTTTGGCTCTCTCCCCTCCCCTTTGGCGCCCCCCCTCTTTGGCTCTCTCTTCCTCTCCCCCTCTTTGCTCGTCACTCTCCCCTACTTTGGCTCTACCTTCCCCTCTTGTTTGCTGCGCTCTCCCATTTGTCTCTCTCGCCTCCCCCCCTCTTTGATCTCTCCCCCCCCCCCCCCCCCCTTTGGCTCCATCCCCCCCCCCTTTGGCTCTCTCCCCCCACACTTTGTCTTCCACCCCCCCCTTTGGCTCTCTCTCCCCCACCTTTGGCTCTCTCCCCCCCCCCTTTGGCTCTTTTCCCCCCCACTCTTTGCTCTCTTCTCTCCCCCCCCTCTTTGGCTCTCTCTCCCCTTTTGCTCTCTCTCTCATCTCTGGCTCTCTCTCTCCTCTTGGCTCTCTCTCCTCTTTGGCTCTCTTTCCTCTTTGGCTCTCTCTCTCCCCCCTCTTTGGCTCTCCCCCCCCTTTGGCTCTCCCCCCCCCCCTTTGGCTCTCTCCCCCCCCCTCTTTGGGCTCTCTCTACCCCCCTTGGGGCCTCTCTCTCCCCATCTTGCTCTCTCCCCTCTTTGCTCTCTCTCCTCTGTTTGGCTCTCTTTCCGCTTTGGCTCTCTCTCTCTCTCATCCCCCTCTTTGGCTCTCACCCCCTCGTTTGGCTCTCCCCCTCTTTGCTTTCTCCTCTCCCCACGTCTTTGGCTCTCCCCCCCCCCCCCTCTTGGCTCTCTCCCTCGCCCCCCCCCTCTTTCGCTCTCTCCCCCCTTTTGGCTCTCTACTCCCCCCCTCTTTGGCTCTCTCTCCCCCTCTCCCCCTCTTTGGCTCTCTCTCCTCTTTGGCTCTCTCTCCACTTTGGCTCTCTTTCCTCTTTGTCTCTCTCTCTCCCCCCCCCCCTCTTTGGCCCTTCTCACCCCCTCTTTGGCCCTTCTCACCCCCCTTCTGCTCCCTCTCTGGCTCTCCTCTGTCTTCATTGAAAGCCTTTGCCTCTTTGGCCACACCCCCATCACGGCATGACTGCATCTGACAAACATACTTGGCCATTTATTATATAGGATATATATATATATATATATAATAATATATATATACATACACAGTGTCCTCCACTAATATTGGTACCCTTGGTAAATATGATCAAAAAGGCGTGAAAAATTGTCTTTATTGTTTAAACCAAAATAGAGTGTTTGGCAATAAACACAAGAAGTGGGTTTGGTGCACAAACAGAGGTAGTTATATAGAAAAGTACCTCATGCCCATGGTTAAATATGGTGGTTGCAGTTTTTCTGCCAGACAATTTCAACGGATATTAAAGGAAACACTGACTGCCTCTGCCAGAAAGCTTAAAATGCTCCATGGTTGGATCTTCAAGCAGGACAATGATCCGAAACATACATCCAAATTCAACACAAAAATGGTTTACTGACCACAAAATCAAGGTCCTGCCCATGACCAATCCGAATCCCCTGACTTGAACCCATAGAAAACCTGTGGGGTGAACTGAAGAGGAGAGTCCCCCAGTGTCACAAGAGAAAAAGGTGTGTGTATCAAACTGTTTATGAGACAGACTTGCCCATACCTCTGGGGTTGCAAAAAATATCTCACCAAATTTGCAACCGGATATATGCTAGACAAGACAAGGAAGGAGATAGAGGTGGCGCATACGGCTAGCTGTCTGAAAATAAAATTAAAAGAAAAACTTTTTGAATATATATTGTTGTGGGGGGTGTAAATCAATGTGAAATATAGAGTGTAATATAAATATCTAAACAAACCACTAAAGGAGTGAATCAAATTGTTAATTTATTTAGAAATATACATATAAAAACACAATAGTACACATAAGTTGTATATTAATGTGATGGAAATAGAATGAAATGAAACCCAACACGGTATTGTTTCAGTAAACTCGAATTCGATGGTTTGAAAGGGTGTATTAATAAACAGGTTGGGACTTTGATACAAAAGAAAAATATATTTCAGTTAAAAATATATATCATTAGACCACAATGTGGCTCAAAAACTAAAAACTAAAAAAATCCAAAATAGCATAAAAGAAAAATCTTCAGAAAAAATGTATAGAAACGATACTTCCGATTAAAAATTGCTGCAGCAAAAAGAAAAAAATTATAAAGCTAACACTTGAATTTTGTCTAAAATAAACTTCTATTAGGCCCGTACATTCAAATAGTACTAAAAAGAGTGTATATCTGAAAATGTCTCTGGAGTCTCTGAGTTCCCACGTAGTCTTCTGGATTCTTCGAAATAATACCAGATACTTTGTAACGTCTCTTGAAGTGTTAGTAAAAGTCTATATTGTTGCAATTACTAAAATGTGGCCATAAGGACTTATAATCCCACGATCTTAAAGTTGGTATGTATCAACCTTAATGTTTATATTTGTAATAAGGTATATATGGATCTTCTTTAAAAAATGATAACATTGTTACAAATTCCTGTTAGAGTATAATTCCTTTTTAAAAAACGGATCAGCCGATGATATTTTGAAAGCGCTCACTTGCGGCTTTGATTGTAATATCTGCTGAAACTCTTTACATATATTCTCAGATGGGGCAATGATTCTTTTCTTTTATCCTTAAGTGTGTTATTTTGTCTTCATAGACACAAGAAACAAAGAATTCTCTTACCCAATCTTGCTTTGTTGAGATGGTTCTATTTGCGGCAACGCCGAATATTGTTTGCAGTGGCGTTTTCCTGGACCGGAAATGGTTGTATTTCGGAGGATCCGATCCTCTAATACCTTCCTTCGGATACGTTTAGAAGTGTAAAATCCCTTTTGTTGATGTGTAGAAAAGCTCCTATCGTCCGGTGAGTCAAAGAATTTCAATTGCAGACGAACGGTCTTGCGAGCGTAAGATAGCTATAACTGGCCAGTTATTTGTAAAGTAAATGCTGGAGCTGGTTATCTTCTACGCGTTTCGGCTTCTAGGACACAAGCCTTTATCAAGTATACCAGATCCGGCTTCTCCCAAGTATTTAAAGGGTTTTCTGTTAACCCTTAATTGGCTAACACATATGAGTTCATTCTGATAACAGGCTCCAATGTCTGTGCTCAGGAAGGTTCCCTTATTCACTCCAGTTACATCAATACCCGATATCTCTCAGTGTTCTGGCCGTGTCCAGCTACAGCTCCACAGGAAGAAAATGGGAGGAAACAATATTCAATACTCTCACCCCCTCTCCTGCTCCCTCTCTGGCTCTCCTCTGTCTTCATTGAAAGCCTTTGCCTCTTTGGTCACACCCCCCATCGCGGCACCCCACCCGGCCACGCCCCATCGCGGCGACACCCGCCCGACCACCCCCTTGCTGCGCCGACCACGCCCCTCGCAGTGCCAGCCACG